>NW_027271700.1:0-232500 GCF_040938485.1 Diadema antillarum
TAACTCGCGCGTACTAAGTTAGAGTACTTTTTAAATTCCTCATGCAGTTTGTTGGTATAAATCGTTGCCTATACGGCCGTCACTATATCTTGATTGGAATTGTAAGATTTGATTAGCAAAAAATGACAAGAATTCCATGTTTTGTAAGCTGAAATACCAAAATTTTCGGCTCGTTCGCTGCGCTCGCTCGCCAAAGTTTATAAAAATTCATTACAATTAAATCATCCTCAAAAAGACCCCTTTAAAGTGCTTGAAAAAGCATATCATGAGGACTTTGTTTAAAGTCCCTGCCGGGATGGGGTTGGGGTTGAACCAAAGAGATTAAATCTCTTTGAGTTGAACACTTTTTCAGAAATTAGGGGCGCAATTTTCGCGCTTGCCCCGGGCGCCGTTTTCCCTAGATACGCCACTGGTCACACTTACTAATAAGTGGGACAAAATAATATAGACTGGCAGCAGCGCCACGATCCTATTTCTTTTCTTTAAGAGCACATGCACCTTATATATTTCTTTCCCCTCCTTTGCCTTTATAGCTAATGACCAAAACTCTAACACGTCTACATCTAACGGAGATCGCATAAATCATGTCGCCTCGCATTCAGTTCTATCTCAAACAGCCTCATTCATGTTAAATATTGATCGCTACGCTTAATTATTCTATGTGATGATAAACATTATAATGCATGTTACCTAAAGTGTAATGTCCTTTTGTTTTGTTTTGTTTTGTTTTGTTTTTCCTCGTTGTGTTCTTGCTACCAAGTGACTCTAAAGAAAGGAGTCTTCGAAGCGAAAAGTGAGGATTTCTCACGATGATATGCCAAATAACCACATGCACGAAGAGAAGTGGCAGAGAAAGTGGAAAGCGGTATGTGAATAAAGGGTGAGTGCGTAAGGGCGGAGGTGGGGGGGGGATCTTAGATAATATTCTCCGCCTTGGAAAAAAAAAACACTCACTTTCTGAACTTGACTGAACATGACGTGGCAACAACGCCCCTAAATCGCGACGGCTTTGCAATGCAAGCAGGTCGGGTCGCTGACCATGGTGGCAGCCGAGTGTGACCCGAGGGCCGACTCTGCCCCGACGGCTCCTCCGGTGATGCTCCGGCAATGTCGGAGGACGCCAGTGCAAAATCATCAAAGCGCGGTAAGGAAGTGTAAATCATTAACAAGTTTCGATCAAACCCAAGCAACCTCTTCCGGACACACACGAAAAAAAAAAAGAAATATAGAAATATTAAAAGAAGAAGATAGTAAGAAAAAGAGAGAGAGAGAGCGTGTGTGTGTGTGTTTGCCCAGGGCAGGATAGAGTATAGAATCTCATAGATTCGCTTAGTAAAATAGCTGGCAGCTAGACGCCCTTGTGATCACATTATGTCACTTGATTAGTTTAGCGCTAGATCATGTTCAATATTCTGCTCCCTCCCTCCCCCCCCCCCCTTATCTCACTCCTCCATACTTACACTCATACCTTAATCTGTCACTCTCTTTACATCCTTCTTCAAAGCTCCGTTTCCTTCTCCCTCTCCCTCTCTCTCCCTGTCTTTCCTTCTGTTACTAATAATTTCTCTCTTCTGAACTTTTTTTTTTTCGTTTTCCCGCCCTGTAGCTCTCACTATTAAACCTCTCGAACGTCTGCACGGACTTCCATCGCAACTCTCTCATTCTCCTCTCTTCTATACTGTCTCTACGCATATTATTTTCTCTCTTCTCTCAATATTTTCTCTTTTTTTGTCTCATATATACTCTATATACTATATGCTACCTCTCTCCCTTTTTTCTCTTCCTCTCATAAAAAAAATTTCTCTTTCTTTTTCATGTCCTTCAATTATAAAGACCGCATATACCTCACTCTCCATCTCTCTCCGCCCCCTTTCTTTTTGTACACAAAAATCAAACACACTCATTGTGCATAAAACCGAGATGCGTTATTCTATAGATAGAGATAGGGATGATATGTACCTGACTCAAACTTCTAATCATTTGTATTATTTTCGTTGACACGTTATGAAACATGCATTGAACAGCAATTTATCATCTGGTTGCAAATAATTAGTTTGAAGATGGTTTCAAGGTCTTTTGATTATTTTCCAAAATTTATCAGAGTCTTATCCCAGAATTAACGTCTCATATTATTAAGATTATGAAATCATTTTTTTTAATCCTTTTATGGCTGCAAAGGAACTGGAACATCAAACTTAAGTTTTTCTTAAAATCAAACAATTATTGCTTTAATAGCAGCTCCAACAATTCATTAATTCTCGGCTTATTATAGTCCTCTACCTTTTTATCTTCACACCACGTAATCAGTTTTGTTTTCTCTCTCGCTCTCTCTCTCTCTCTCTCTCTCTCTCTCTCTCTCTCCCTTCTCTGCAGCATGACAGAGTCCTACAGTGTAGGGTTTTGTCCAGGAAGTTTGTTTCAGGTTAGTTAGGTTTCCATGTCTTACAGTTTGTGTCGTGATTCTACTTTATGCATGACACTACATTATCAATTGTGATTTGTTGTTCCTCCCCATTTGCAACATTTCCGTATACTATCAATATTGTGCAGACTTATACATTTCTTTTAATATGCATTGTGATGTAATTTATGCATTACACTCCTGTAAGATATAATTATGTATGTTCTGCTGAAAATGGAAAAATAAATGAATGAAAAACAACTAAACAGCAGGGATTTCATCTTGTTTGTATAGGCGTGGGATCAGTCGCTTTAATATTGTTACTTCATTAAGAGCAGGGTGGAAACCAGTCCATCTATCTATCCACAAAAAAAAACCAACAACAAACAAATTGGAGAATGATGCCTAACCCAATTCACTTGGGCGATATTTGATTTGATTTGATTTGATTTGATTTGATTTGATTTCTGCATTCAATCAAATACAAATTGAATACAAATTTCAAAAGCACAAAGACAGAGGATAACAAGTGCAGTGATTTAAAACGATAATGTAACATTACAAAAATAAATACACATATAAGCAATTGCAGTGTTCAGTACAGAACCGAGAGTTAGTTTATATGAGAATGACATAAGGTTCGTTGATCCGAAAATGAACAGAAGGTGCGTACTATCGGAATTACGAAACTTATTCATTTTTCGGATTAACGAACCTTCGGAATGACGAACCTTTATTTCGTTTTCGGAATAACGAACCTTCGGAATAACTAACTGTAACTGACTGTTCGTCCAAGATGACTATATAGCAATAGTCAACAAACAGTGTTAACCAGCCACATTGTGCCATACGAAGAAGAAGGAGAAGAAGAAGAAGAAGAAGAGGAGGAGGAGGAGGAGGATGAAGAAGAAGAAGACTCAGCAGCGGAAAAGGAATTTTCGATACTTTCGTGTGAGTGAAAAGAAGGGGTGCGTCAAGAGAAGATAATTTCTATTACAGATTGCATACAAAACGAGATTCCCTAAACACAACTGCTAAAGACCGGTAGACATTTTCCCCTCATGTAATCTTTGAAAGGAGAAAGCTACCGATAGAATTACATTGACAAGCCCTCCCTCCCAGGCACACACATGCACATACATAGATAAAGAAAAATAAAATTGATTTATAGTCTTACACAAAGTTATAAAATTATAGAATGAATGCATAGCATGCAAAAGTAATTATCAGCTTTCGCGTTATTATGATCGCAAAAGTGCATCGACGATCGTGAAAGTCTCACAATACCAGGTAGAGTATATTTCATGAAATGGCGGTTGCCAAGCAACGGGAAGAACGATGCGCATTGAGGACTGTGGAATAGATAAAATCTTATACGAAGGAGTCCCCAATAAAAGTAAGAGAGAGAGAGAGAGAGAGAGAGAGAGAGGTTGAGAGAGGGAGAGAATGGAGGGTATTATTCCATGAAATATTTAGGACACATTATCCCACAATTTCATGCTATATTATTCTGCATCATAATTTTCTTTTAACAATTTATTGATCTTTGAAGTTGTCCTTATCTTGCACTTCCGCTCCTCTTGACTTGCTGTTGATAAAAGGAGTAAAATGAGACAGAATGTTAGAAATTTCGTGAAATTAGACGCAGACTTGATTAGGAAATGTACAAGAATATTAAGAATTCTCTCTCTTTTTTTCCAGCAAGCAATTTTGGTCGCAAATACGCATTTGAATTATATCAATTCCTTACGCATTATTCGATACCGGAAAAAAAAAGTAAAGAAAAAAGAGAAAACCCTAGCAGCTGGGATCCATGTAACTGGTCAATTATTTAGCGAGAACAAGTAACCTTTTTTCAAACTAAAAATGACATATATCTCAGTTACTTCAAAATAATAATGATTTATTTGGGAAAAATGCATTTTTTTCTCCGTCATTTTATTTCACGAAAGGTGGATATGCAAGGAATATTTAAGAGATCTAGATAATTCCTACCAACACTATTCATTCAGTTTTATACGTAATTACACAAAAAGGATGAGTGAGGAAGTGGGCATGGATGGCTTATGAAATGAAGATTTTGATCGCAAAGCGGTTTAAGGTGCCATTTTCAAGTATTTTAAGTAAGTCCCTCATCAGAATGATGGAGCAAACCTTGTCAATGATAAACACTGCATAAAGATCGATCAAGTGTCCATCCAGACCGACAGGTGTCAAAAGTACGTTGTGATGGTGTTGAAAAGTGTTCACTTGGCCCTTCGTGGTGTTGATTCGACACTGTAGCTGCATGGAGATATTTTGACACTGCGCTGGTGTTAATTCGACATTGCCACTACATGGTGTTGATTCGATATTGCTGGTGATAATGTCAATGGTATAACACCAGCCCAATGTCAATAGGAGACCACACCAATTGGTGTAACTTTGGTGTAAATGTGTTCACATTTTTTTTCTTTAAAAAAAATCAAGTATTTTATTGAAAAGTTCGTGTTCGTCTTGTTGAACTTTTAAATCAACAAGAAGAACAGCAACTAATCCTAACGTATCTTCTATAAAAGTTTTATGTTTTGAAGTAGCATCCGGAGGTGTTAGCTTAACACCACAAATGAGCACCGGAAATTTAACACCAGCTCCGTGTTTCATATTTAACACGCAACTTTTTGCAGTGAGCTCAATATGCACTTTTTGTACATCAAGAAATGTTAAGCAAATCATGATTGAAAATATACTGTTTGCCATTTTTTCCTTACTTTTTAGCATATTTAATCCCAAATATCTCAAACTGAGAAGAATGGAGATATTTTCCTTTGCGATGAAATTTTTCACCGTATCTTTTTTCCCATGTTTTTTTAATAGATATAATCCCAAATATCTCAAATTGAGAAGAATGGAGATATTTCCTTTTGCGATGAAATTTCTCACCGTATCTTTTTTTCCCCATTTTTTTAGTAGATATAATCCCAAATATCTCAAATTGAGAAGAATGGAGATATTTCCTTTTGCGATGAAATTTTTCACCGTATTTTTCCATTTTTTTTAGTAGATATAATCCCAAATATCTCAAATTGAGAAGAATGGAGATATTTCCTTTTGCGATGAAAGTTTTCACCGTATCTTTTTTTCTACATTTTTTTAAGTAGATATAATCCCAAATATCTCAAATTGACAAGAATGGTGTTACTTCATTTTGCGATGAAACATTTCAAATGCTGAAGTCGGCGTTTTATTTTAGACACAAAAGCCTTCTGAAGCTGTTCTCCACGTTTTGATGACTTTCTAAAAGAGAAACAAAGAACATAAACTGGGTATATTGTAGAAATGTGGGGTTACTGACTTCTGCTATTTTCTGTTTTCTCACGTTTTTTTTTTCTTTTTCTGTTTTTATTCGCGAGGATTACCGTGGTTGTCTTTATTTCTTCATGACAGATAAACTGGGAACGAATTCCCGTTGATGAGTCGGTAATACTTCCGAAAGCAATTTCCCTCCGTGTTTACTTCCTCCACCTGCCCCGCTGTCCGCGGGGCCATTGACCGTACAACGAAGCCCGGCAGCTCCCACCGACAAATAATACTTGTGAGCTCTACTTTTACGGCACAATTTTCGGCGTTCCGTTTTGTTTTGTTTCGTTGTTGTTTTTTCTGCTTGTCTGCCTTTTTTTCTCTTCATCGCCATCACAAACACCAAGATGAAGAAAGCACTTTTCCGAAGGCATATCATGCATAAAATACGTACCCAAGAAAATACAAACAATCAAACAGCAACAGCAACGACAATATAAACTGAAAGAGAACTAAGTTACTGAATGCAGCAAGACTGGAAAAGTGCAGATGCCTGCGATCATGGCGGAGTATTTCGTAAGATTTGAGTAGAAAAAGGGGGTCACTTCGGAAACGAGGGAAGTAAGCTGTAGCCAAATGATGAATGCCACTTAGTCAATGCACCCGTTGTTTGGATGATGTGTGTGGAAAGGAGGACGACAACCATTCAAGTCATATACAGATGTATTGACAATATCAGGATCAGTATCGGAAAAGTTGAAATATAATCATCTCCACACCAAGTTCAATTTTCACACTGTTTTATGCAAGTACGCATACATGAAACGAGAGAAAGATATGTTTTTATCGTGTTTTAAGAAGAGAAGAAGCCTGTTTTGTGTTTTTTCAGAATATAGAAAAAAAGTTAGTATATAGAAAAAAAAATTATTTCATTCATTGTTATTTTTTTTTTTGTTATGATGGTATTTGGAGAATTTTCAGCAGCAAATTGTAATGTTAGAAGTGTATGTGTAGAAAATGTATATTGAATACAATCTATCTTTTTTTTATGATCAAAAAGAAAGGTACAGAGACGGAATGCGTGTGAAATATAATTTTATTAACCCTAATTCTTAGAAAAGCATAATAGGTACACGAGATCGCGCGTGTCAATTAATGAAATAATCAAGTTTTAACAGGGGAACGTATAATGCAGAGCAAAAACTTCTGCAGGACACGATAGTAATCATGATGATGATGATAAGATTCAAAATTCAAGATTCAAATTTATCTTCATTTCTCATCAAATAAACAGAGATTATACAATGTAAATGCAGAGGATATTTGTAATAATTGCAAGATAACAATTGCAAGATAATTGCAAGATGGCATTATAAGCATCATAAAAGTGATACTTATTATTACCAGTTTTACATGAATATGATTATAATATCAATTGTAGATACAATGATGAATACAATTAGTATCATTTCTACTATATAATTATGATCAGAATCCTCTGTAACATTCCTCATAAAATTATTTAGGTCTTGTTATGGGGTATATGAAATTCAACATGTCTCCCAAGGGTGAATAGGTCATTGGAAATAGCTGACCTCTTGATCTCACAGGAATTCTTGGTGTCACGAGATCTTTGACCGTTGAGAGTGCGTGTGGTCATCTTACACACGTGTTGGGGCAGTCTTTATCTTGACCGTTTCTAATCAACAAGGTGACTGGACAACAAATCCAAGGTTTGGAACGGGAAATAACAGAAAGATGCGCTTGTACAGGAAAGAAGAAAAGCACCTCACATCCGGGCAAGCTTGCTTTATTTGGCAGAAGGGTTATCATGGCTATTGAATAAAAAAAAAGGAAGAGAGGGAACAGGTAAGAATTTGATGCGTCAAATGCTCGTGACACGAGTTTAGGAGCGAAGGTATAGTAAACTCTTTTATCAGCGCGCTGCAAATAACTTTAACCTGGTGGTATCGGTGAGTTTGGAGTCACATCCTGTATAGTGGCGTATCAGGACTATCGGAGTTATGTTTAGATCGCTCCGGGCAGCGTAATATTCTCACGCCTTTGCTTCTGTGGGACTCTTTTCTTCCTTGCATTTTGTCAGATTTTGTTGTTATTGTTGTTGCTGTGGTCGTTGATTTTTGTTCATTCGTTTTGTCTTTTTTCTTTTTACCTTGGCTTGATACACTGCACTTTATATGTTTGTAAGTGCTTGTTGACGCAAGATAGCACTACGGGAACAAGACTTGTCGTTTTGCAGAGTCTATCAGATGTTCAAACCACGTTATTCATTGCCACGGTTTGGACATGGCACATGGCTGCGTGATGATGCAAGACTTTTTTTTTTCTGTAGTCAGGTAAAGTTTAATGTACTATCCAAGATACCCGCTCACCGTGCATATTCGCAACGCTTTGGCCCCTGCAGTCTTATAATTTATAATGGCGTTATATGAGGGGGGTAATGTGAAAAAAAAAAATACAATGTTTGCTCCCTGTTGGAAAATGACGTACAGGATAAGTTAATTCAGACGTGTTGGGTGATTTTTGCAGTGTATCGGCAAAAATTGTCAAGGTGGAAAAAATGACAGTAGAATACACTCGTCAATATCATTCCATTAAGCCTATCATTCACTCGGTCAACTTACACGTATTACTTCGTGGGAAAACGACAGCAACAATGATGACAATTATCACAATGATAATGACAGGACAACAACGACAACCATGCCTCGCTGTCACTACCCCGTGTAAACCGACTGCATACGTTATGCATGCAAGCTAAAGAAAAAGCAATATCAACCCATTTGAAGCAAATTAAGGGAGAACATTATTGTAGGTGATCTATAGATACTTGAGCTTTGAGCACCGATTAGCACAGAAAGCCCAATAGCGTTGTAAATGCTGTCCGAAGTCCCTGCACAGAAAGGGTTAAAGGCCATGCAGACGTATAGCCGTATCGTTAACAAGCAGATCAGCGGAGGGAGCTAGGTTTCTCGAAATGTCAGAAACAAAGAATAATAAATGACTTTGTTTGGCAATAATGCAACGATATGTTTGAAGGTCTCATTATTTGTTGTTGCGTGTTTGTTGTTGCTCTATAACCCCATGCATTTGACAGTACGTCTTGCCAATATAGCTTTAGGAGTGCATGGGTAAAAGATTCCTCGATTTCTTCTCATTATTGATGCTCAGGTCTGATGTGTATTAATATCACGTAATTTATTCTCATGTAGGCTTATATCATCAGTGTTATTTTAAGTTCATTTATGAGTCTGATGTAAAGCAATAGTATCAGCCTTCGAGCTGCTGGATTGTTATTTATTACTTGCAAAATAAACTACATTGACTTGAATTGGATATAGGATGCATTGATTGGAATTCATGAAAAAAAAGAAGAAAAAGATTGAAAAATGCCAATGTGTCTCACCGCCAAATGAACTTCATGACATTTTGACACCATGATATCAATTTCAATTCAAATGTGTCGAAAATTAAGGAGGAGACGTCTAACACTAAGCCCATCTCATGTTGTCAGAGGAAGGGCCCGATACAAGGAAATTCAAACAGGAGATTTTTTTTCCTCCCTGTTACCATGGCAACGATGTGACAATTTGGGGCGTCTTTAATGCACGGAAGAAAGTGCTGGAAACAGGGTTTGACAGTGACTCACGTACTCTGGGCGTGGTCGGCCGGTCTGTTTGTAACAAAGCCCTTTGTGAAAGGAACTACTCCGTCCTTCACTTGCTCGAAAGAAAATGTTAGTCTACTCCACTCAGGCCCTGATAAGCATTCAGGCTTTCCGATAAGGATAAAATGAACCCGTTAATGTTTAAAATTATGTACAAAGTGCACTTTACATTGAATATTGAAACCCCGAACGTCAAAAGAAGTATACAAGAGCGTTTGAAAGAATTTCTGGCTAACATATTTGTTTTACCAGTCCTTATTTTAACGGATTGTAAACGGCAAATTTACAATAAATGCCTCAGAAAGCTGTTTCCGATTTTCGTGAAAAAAAGAAAAATTAGGTGCAGTTTTCACTAGCTTCATGTAACATTTGAAGAGAGTTTAGATGTTGAATAGACTGCAATAAAACTGGCAATTAAGATGGTAATAATTGATCTTAAAGAAAAGTGAAGTCCTATGAGTTTACCAACTCATCAAGTCCAGGTATTTTTTTTTTCATTCACTGTCACTGAGATTGGTCAGGCCACATGGACGTTGTAAAAGCAGTGAACAATGTCCAGTGTTGTGCAAAAGGATGTATCTTCTACAGGGCAAACAATCTGGTGCACCCTAAGGCACAATTTACTATTTGGAGATGAAACAACCCCCCCCCCCCCAAAAAAAAAAGCTTTATTGCTACACAATAGTTGTGAAATGTGAGTTGGGATAGAAACAATCAATGTAAAAATATCAATCAGTATAATCAATGTTAAGTATTGTTAAATATTCAAAATGTGAACAATAGTTGTAATGAATTGTTTCTAGAATAAACGATCTTCAGTTATACTTTACTAAGAAAAATAGTGATATCTCCTTATGTTTTAGGCTCTATTGTGAATTATTTATATGTTAGGACGTTTGGTGAAACAGCTTACCAACACATACGCATCAAATGTGATTACTCGAATATTTTTAATCACTGCTACCAATGGTAAGCAGTACCTTTAACTGAAATTAAAAACTACAAAAAAGAAAAGAAGAAGTGAGAGCTCCAATCCTGTTTCCAGAGTCATACCAGCTGAGGAGATGATGTCATAGACGCACAGGTCGAGTATACGTTATAACACTGAGCAAAGCTCCTCTCTCTTTCTCTCTCTCCCTCTCTCTCTCCTCTTCCCTATAATGGAAAGTACACAGTGTCCCACAGTGTGTTCACAGTGTGTTCAGACTGTGTTCACATAGTCTACTATGTGAAAACGCTCGAATTTGGCAGTGTGGAGATGATATCACACTGTGGTTTGGTTTTCACAGTGTTCACAGTCATGTTAATGTTATGTCACACTGTGAATTGATGATTCACAATGTGTTCACACTGTTACAACGCTCGAATTTAACACTGTGAAGAGATTTCGCACTGTGTTCACATTGTGTTCACACTGTGTTTCTCACACTGTGTTTCTCACACTGTGGGACACTGTGTTCTTTCCAGCAGGGTTTCTATCTATCTTTCTTTCTATTTGTCTATCGCTATCTCTATTCGCATGCTTTCTGCTTAACGGAACACTTCTCATGTAATATTCGAGGCAGACGTCTACTCGGTATTTGTTTCGTTTGTTTTTGTTCCTGCTTTTGAGAAGTTGTGTAATGGGCTTATATTTCACACTTGTCTTGTTTGTTAGTTTTGTCTCAATAGGATTAAAATCGTTGGATTCCCAGGTGTCTATCGCTTTGAATTATGCTTAGTACACAGAAATATAGAAAAAAAAATGTATACAAACAAAGTAGGAAAATAGGCTGAAGACATGGTTTACATTAAAAGAAATAAAATGAGATGAATACAGCGCTCCACAGAAAAAAAGCAGTCTCGTTCTTTAGAGAAAAAAGTAATATGAGAACATGGCAAAATGAGGTTTGAGTGATGTAGACTATAGCGGTGTCCAATGTCAGATCGACCTGTTATGAGTATGACTAATGCACCGGTAATTTCGTTCAGTTCACACCATATGGCGTCTAGTTATTGTCGTTACTATTTTCTCTGTCCATTTTTCCAAGGGACGCCCTTCCCTGATTTTTTCTCTTTCACTTGTTATTTTTCTTAGTTTCTCTTGCTTTTTAGATACTTTTCGTTTACGTGGCTGAGTTCCGTATCGACCGCAAGCTGATGTATAACATCTATGTATGACAGAGCGTTCATCAGGTCGGAGAGAAGAAAAAACAGGAGTGAATACGTGTGTGAGTGTGCGTTTGCGTTTGTCTGTATGTGTGTCGTGCCGGTGTAAGCATTTGTGTATTTGTGTGAGTGTGTGTGTGTGTGTATGTGCGTGTGTGTGTGTATGTGTGTGTGTGTGAATGTGTGATCATTCATTTTGTGTTACTTTGTACTGCCATATCAGCTTAATATACTATATTTGTATTGTTTGAATGTTAATTAACTCAGATTACTGAAGAAAAGTGTGCATGTGTGTATGTGTGTGTGTGAGTATCAACGAGACAGGAACAGACTGAGGAGATTGACGGAACGATGTCGGCTGAGGCCGAAAACCTAAATGTTGGACAGTTTGAATTTTCAGCCTCCGTAACATTTGCTGAAGGTAGAATTTGCATAGCTTGCTTTTAAATCACTTATAATTTAAGGCAGTGAGTTACATTGCAGTGACATAAGACTCACTTTGCCCCCCCCCCCCCCTCCTCCACCCCATTGGCAATAGCTAAATAAAGCGAACATACGTTTACGATAGTGATAAATGACTGCTAGTATTGACAAAAAGAGGTGTATGCCTACTTTTCAGTGTGTATGTTTGTAATTCACGTTAGTATTTCTTTCTATTTACTGCATTTTTGTCTGTTTTTTAAATGTTTCTGTTTCTTTTTATTTGTTTTGGTCGTTGTGTTTGTAAAGTTTTTTTTTAATGTTGTTTACTGTAATGTTCTTGTCTATTCTGCTTTGTTTTGTTTTCCAGTGTTTCTCTTTGTATCTGATTTCATTGGTGATACTTGCCTGTCTGTGTAAGTCGATATGATGTGGAAGGCGTGTGGTACTCTTTCATTGAGCACACGTAAAGAAAACATATTCTTGCGGGATAGAGTTTCGACAACAAATGAAGTCACTGGAATTAAGGAGGGAAAAGTTCTGAGAAAAATGCTATCAAAAAAAAAAAAACACATCCATTTTATTTAATCAGTGCAGAAGCTGTAAAGCTGAAATTAAAATGAAAGCTTTACTTGTTCCTAACAGGGAGGTGAGAGGAAAACGTCGCTGTTCCTAATGAGGAAACACTACTATCAAAATCAGGTCGAGAATCCCAAGTCTAGCACTGCGCAATGCTTTGAGCATAACAGTTGAGCAACTCGCCAAGACCTGGAAGTGTGAATAAACTCTCGTGTACCTATCCAGTGTATATTACAAGCCATGTTATTACGTTTGGCGCATGCGCAGTTGGAGAGATGACATCATCCGTGACGCGTCGCACCTTGGCTACTTATTGCCAAGGAGACTGATGGGTATTGGATTACGATCCGTCAGGAGGATGAGTCGGTCTCGAATTACGGCCTGATAGACGTGTTAATCGCATCTCTGCCAGGTTAAAGACGCTCTTTAGCCTCGCGGTTGCTCCATTTCAGTAAATGACCGATCTTCTGCTGAGCGAACTGTAAAACGGTGATGTTCAAATGATTGTATTCAAGAAAAACAAAACGGAATATTGTATGGAGAATGCATTATGCCGTCACTATAGAGGGATTTATGAACAAAATATCATTCATTGAGAATGATTTGTTGAACTGCGCACGCGCACTGATGAGTATAAATAATAATTTTGTTTGTGGTAAATTCGGCCACTCACTGATGTCTCACCTTCTGAAGCATGCATCGTTGTTATCAACTCTCTATGTCATAATCATTTGCATGATACTGAACATCAGTTTTCTTTCCCTTTTGGTCAAACGACTTTGATCTCATTTGAGCAAATTATTCCATAACGACCTTGCGGAGAAATAACCATTTAGCATTGCGGGTTCATCAATAATTCATGAGAGCGATAGGTGGGGGGGGGGGGGGGGCTGGATATGATACATATCGCCTGAAATATTTTTTTCGGCTTATGGGATTATGGCAAACGAATCAAGGGCTGTGAGAATACCATATTGACCTCGTAAGGTCTTGTTGCGCGAGATACCTCCCTAATTTAATTTGCTGCTTCTGACGGTACAAACCATTATGCCTCAATCCGTCTGTGTTATATCTTTCGTTCTCTTAATCGTGTTTAAAATGTTCTGTAAATATCTGGAAATATTTAGCTAAAACCTGTTTTCGGAACGCTGTCGCATTACATTTAAAAAAAAGAAGAAAATAAGTGAAATACAACTTTAACGGGACTGTACAGTACTGGTTGAGGTAGGGATTCATGTTTTGAACATTCCTAAGTGAGATAATGAGAAACCTCTTATGAAATATGAAAGAGCGTGTAATTTTAAGAAGGAGTCAGCGTTTATTTGATGAAAATTAGTTTTCAAATGCCTGAGATATCCAAAAAAGTGATAATGATAAAAGACTACAGGCCACGCCTTTTATTAGGATCTCTTTGTTTCACCTTTTTTTTGATATCTCAGGCATTTCAAACCCGATTTTCATCAAATAAACTTTTGTAACCCCTTAGAATTGCATCCTCTTTGACATCTCATAGAGTGGTTTCTGAATATCTCGCAAAACGTTAAAAGCTATAGATCCTCACCTCGACCAGAACTGTATAATTATACCCTTTAAATGTCTATCAGGCGTTCAGTGACACTCAACTTTCCGACATAATATGATGACAAGGAGAACAGTTGAAGCACACACAAAAAAAGAGATCATCCTGTCTTCAATTTTGCTCAATGTGTGTGGCATGGAAGCGGGTAACGCTAATATCCTCCCAACGATGGACCGGTAGCGGACACCAATTTTGAAAATTGTTCAAAATGGACCAAAGTCGGGTGGGGGGAGGGAAGGGGGGGGGGGTTCAGGATGACGTGTAGGGATGGAGAAAGGGAGATGACTGCTAGTATAGAGTGGAACGAGAAGAATACGCGCGCACACACACACACACACACACACACAATAATGATAATGATAATGGGGTGAAAAAAAGAAATGATGAAATTTCCTCGCCAGACAGGTTCGATTTGAGCGTAATCATCGACACTTTTGCGTCATTATGCGCCTGTGTCATCTCGAATTTTGTCGTTAGGGAAGTGCCCATACTCATTTGCACAAGCTAGCCCTGACGTCGGAATCTCGTTCCCTGATCGCCAACCTGTCCAAATTTAGCACGTCCTCTTCACAGCGCTGGATGCATTTAGGGATCCACTCTTAGCAGCACGCGATGCTCCTTCTGAAGTTCTCGCATTTTTCATATAAAGCAGATTGATTGGATATGGCATCAGTGAACAGTGCCCATATCTCGTGCTAGCATTGTTTTGAATCTAAAAGGGAAACGAAGATGCCTATATTTGAACGCGCTGTACTGAATATAAACCTCGGATGAGTACCGCTACAAAAAGAAAAACATCATAAAAAATCCTTGCCAGAAAAGACTGTACAATACCGGAAGTCAGCGATCTAGAATATTTATGGATCTTTATTGATGGTCAAGGCACGATAAGGCAGTATGTATTGTGGTGATTCTAGATTTGTAGCATGTCACAGATGCATAACTATTCATGTATGTAATATTATGTATATAAATATATCTATAGGTCTGTTTTGTTTAAGAACATAGAAAAAAAGAATCTTATAATGCGAGGCATGGGGAAATACCGAATAACTGACCTTGACAAAAGCGCAACGGTGTGCACTGGCAGACAAAATCATAATCACAAGAGTAAGACTAGATAAAAAAAGCGACGAAAGGATGAGAGAAAGACAGGAGGCAGACAAACAGACAAACAGACAAACAGACAGACAGACAGACAGACAAACAGATGTGTGGAAGGAGAGTGGGAAGATGTTTCACGCATCAGGTCACTGAAATCAATCACGGTCATGTTGATGATTCGGCTCGCGGCCCGTATCGAATTTCTAGAAGAGCAGGGTGACTCGCGCGAGCTGTTCGGCTGACGGATCGAGATGTCAGGGTGAGTAAAACGTGCTCAGCCCACGATTCTCAGCCGATGCAGACTTCATAGTCTACTCTTTCCAGACCGCTATATCATTCACTTATCCACAGGATGTCTGCCTCCGAACATGACGGTGCCATTAAACTTCCCACTTTCTCACGTTTCACCTTCGTTTCCTGCCGCCTTCCATGTCCGCTCAGTGGACACACGCTGCAGCTAATATCATTGAGGAAGAGCAGATATACATCAGCCTTTAAATCCGAGACTATCTTTATAACAACCAGACAGATGACGTCATTGTTCACGGCTACAGACGTGTGACCATATGGGCTTAACTAGACTAAAGGGTCACGTTCGTGGCAGAAGTGAAGAGAGGAAAATATACATTATGTATAACTACACAAGAAGGTGATTACACAAACACACGGACATTCACACGCAAATGCGCATCCACTCAACATGCCCATACACACGCACAAGGTCAATGCGAGAAGTGAAGAACACGATTACGATGATGAAACTATAGAGAAAGACAAGAAAAAAAGTACATTACTCTAGCTGCAGTGCAATTGAAATAAATTCCAAATATCACAAAATTTGCTATTGATTTGAACTTGCATTTTCCTTATTATTTGCCTATATTTGCCAATGTCGGCCTGCTTTTAAAGAGCAAAGTCAAATTGCAATCAGTCTTTATTTATTATCACTGACACAAAGCGTATCCTCACTTTATTTTCTTAAGCCCATCAGTTTTGACAGAGCCTTTCTAACTAACGTTACTGCCGCAACGTCCGCATAGCGTTCGGGTATTTTTTTTTTTTAACCCAACCTGTTAAAACGGTCCCCGCAAAATGTTGCTAGGAAGTTGTCGAGGTAACTTTTACCAAATTCTGCCCTAGGCATCTAGGGTAATTATCCCCACCTTACCAAGACATTACCCCCAACAACCCTTCTATTAGAACGCTCCGGCTATAACATTCCTTTAATACACTCAACACGCATGCGCAATAGTCCAAACAGAATGACACCGCTCGCCGATCACGTTCATGGATTGTAACCACACTCCCTTCGCGAATGAACAGGTAGGTCGTTGTGGAAACTACCCGGAGAAGGTTCTCGGTGTGTGTCTCTTAAAACGGTACCCCTCGCTCTCTCCTGCGGTTTTATTGCCCGAGGCCAGGAATTTTGTTCTCCGGACGTTGTCCCGACGTTGTCGGGGTAAGGTCTCTTAAAACAGCTAGGGCTTTAGTATTACAAATTCAAATTCCAAGTGACCTTGAAATTATATGCTCTTATTGTTACGAGTCACATTATCTCCTCCATTTCTAATGATACCCAAGAATAGCTGATTAACTGAACATTTCATAGCAACCTTAAATAATGCGACTGAGTTTTTATTTCCTGCGATTTGTTGTAGAATCAATGGCAACTAGATTTTGACAGATTTGTGATCAGGTCCGTCCGAAAAGTTATGATTGGTATCGAGCGTAGCTTTCTATAAGATGAATATGAGATCAGTATCAAATTGCTATTAACTGCGGGTTTGAGTCGAATCAAGCGAAACTCTTTAAAGGGACTGTACAGTACTGGTTGAGGTGGGGATTCATGTTTTGCACATTCCTAAGTGAGATAATGAGAAACTTCTTATGAAATATGAAAGAGCATGTAATTCTAAGAAGGGTTTAACGTTTATTTGATGAAAATTGGTTTTCAAATTGCTGAGATATCCAAAAAAGTGATAATAATAAAAGGCGACATGCCACAACTTTATTAGGATCTCTTTGTTTCACCTTGTTTTTGGATATCTCAGCCATTTCAAAACCGATTTCCATCAAATAAACTTTTGATACCTCATGGAATTGCATGCTCTTTGACATCTCATAGAGTGGTTTCTGAATATCTTGCAAAACATTAAAAGCTAAATCCTCACCTCAACCAGAACTGTACACACCCTTTAAAAGGCGCGCAAGTCCTGACTGGTAGACAGACCGGCAGAGGTGCTTAAAGGGACTGTACAGTTCTGGTTGAGGTGAGGATTTAGCTTTTAACATTTTGCAAGATATTCAGAAACCACTCTATGAGATGTCAAAGACCATGCAATTCTAAGGGGAATCAAAAGTTTATTTGACGAAAATCGGTTTTGAAATGGCTGAAATATCCAAAAACAAGGTGAAACAAAGAGATTCTAATAAAAGGCGTGGCCTGTTGCCTTTTATTATGATCACTTTTTGGGATATCTTAGCCATTTTAAAACCAATTTTCATCAAATAAACGGTGAATCTTTCTTAAATTTACATGCTCTGTCATATTTCATAAGAGGTTTCTCATTATCTCACTTAGGAATGTTATAAACCTGAATCCTCACCTTAACCAGTACTGTAGAATTTGGTTGTTCGAGAAACGTGTACTTTGTATATATGCGGCAGCATTAACGGGAAGAAAACGCGAGAGCCTCAATCTTCAATAAAATGCAAACAAACAATCCCAAACTGAAATCGAAAGGAATTGGTGCCACGTGAACCAATCAGCATAAGAATCCCGAAAACAGAGTTGATAGAGACCACTAAAGTTTACGGGGAAATCCAGCGGAAATAAAATAAGAGAAAATAATGAACATGATATCTATTGATACACACATGTTTTTATAGACAAAATGATAGATATGTAGTTTCAGCAGGAACACTGGCACAAACACTCTCAATGTTATTTATGTATTTCTTCTATTCTTCCTTATCCCTCTGATTTTACCGAGAGACACCTACCGTCTTTTTTTTCAGAATGCTAAGTAGTAAGTATCAGCTCCTAAACCGATAAGAGAACAACATTGGAAATCTTAGTCGACGTTAAGATCTGCTGGTGTCTCTGATTATTTTTTATTGCTATGAAAATGTACTAACGTCCAGTTGTCCTCTGAACCTATGATTCACGCGGGGTCCTTGCTATATGGAAAATATGATGATATTTCTGTGGTTGTTACAGTTGCCATGTCTATGAAACTTTTAAACACCCGTAATGTCTGCAGCTGACTGTAGGCCTTCATCCGAAGTCTTGGCTGTGTTTCCATTTAATCGCATTCCTTTGCTTCTGCAACTCTTGCATGTAATGCAGCTATATATAATATATATATATATATATATATATATATATATATATATATGAAGAGTTTGTTCGCAAAAACCGATAAGTCCATATTTGCCAAATGGAGATATTTACGATTAAAGGTCAAGAAAAACAAAGAGAATAATAAGAAAATTTTGCTTCTTTTGACCATAACTTCAAAAATGTACCTTTATATGTAGTGACCAATATATCATTTAAAAGGTATTATTTTGTGCTTTATGACAGAGACCGTACTTTTATTAAGTCTTCTATTAAGTCTTCTTTCAACAAAATCATAGATTTAATCGCATTCCTTTGCTTCTGCAACTCTTGCATCTAATGCAGCTATATTAAGTCTTCTTGCAACAAAATCATAGATAGAGTGATGCACCAAATCAAGAGCCAAAGTAACGTTAGCCTTGAGAATATTCAAGAACGTCACAACAATTTTGTAAATGTGGTTTTAAATAGCCTTATCATTCTGAACACACCTCGAGTACGGCCATTGTCATTATGAACTCTGTTGCATTTACCTTGTAAAAGCAAAATAGATCAAATTAAGCATGAGCATCGGTCGCTTATAATCCGAAATTTTCAACACAGAATAACTCAGAGAAACCCTTTATGTCATCATTTGACTTCTTTCGCTTTATAGTGTTATCCTTCCATTCCTTCATCTCCCTAGTATGTATTCTCATCTTTCTCATTTCATTCCTCCCGTCTTTATTTCCACCTACACTGCATACTCCTCCTACTTCCGTCAGCTGTCAAGAGTTTGTTTCGCACAAAAAGGTGCTATATAAAAATGTGTTTTATATACTCTGTAATTATAAAGAGAAAGGGTAGGGTGTTTCTCTCTCTCTCTCTCTCTCTCTCTCTCTCTCTCTCTATATATATATATATATATATATATATATGTATATATATACACATGTATATATATAATTTCATTTCATTTTATTTAATTTCCGACAAAAGTATACAATACAAATGTGACCCTGCATCACAAAACCAACAAAAAGTTGCCAGACATGGATTTTTAGTTAAGCGCAGATTCTGAAATAGCAGACTCTAAGCTTTAAAATGATGTATAGCTCGATTGAAATGGACTCCCCTAACCTATCTAAATATTGGAAAGAAAACACAAACTCGGGAAAAGTGTGAACTGAGAAAAGAGGCTCTGAAGTACAAGGTCTATTCAAACGCTTAATCTTTTCCAAGCCGTGCTAGCTGTGCGATGAAAGGGACAAAACACAGGATGTTTACAATGACATATACATATATATATCATTGTAATATACATATATGTGTATGTCAAATATATACGATATGATTATACAATAACGGGTATAAATATAAATATAATATATTTTGTTCTACACCTATACTCTCGGAGTTTATGGGCATTTACTATAATAAGAAGAAACAATAAGGGAGAAAATGAGGGAGAGATTTTCCCACTATATCTCCCCCTATAAATATCTCGTACAGAAAATACGAGATTTATTGTTTTCGCTCTTTTTGAACACAAGGATCAACGACCTCGCCTCTAGGCAGTCTAAAAATGTGATACTTGGAATTCTAACTTGTACATTTCTAGGATTTCACTGGCTCCCCCCCCCCCCCCCCCAGTAGAAGTGTCCGAATAAAGTCGTCTGGGCCACGATCACAAGTAGTGACTCATCAGTTCCTTAAAATGAGTCTCTATAAATCATGTTCTTCATTTGGTAACAGACTCCGTCGACAGCCTGGTGTATTTCTATCGATGGGGGCACTCGACCAATTACGTTCTCTGTCCTCTTTCTCTTTTGATTTCTCAAGAACAAACGGTATGCCTCTTTAATTGATGCCTCGAAAAACAGCGATGATGTATCATGTATTCCTCCAAGGGTATGCAATAAACATTTAATCTAGGTTCCTATTCGACGAGAAGTTAGAGGTCTCTATTCACTTGGGAAACAATTAAAATCCGACAGCGCAATGCCAAAAAGAACAGAGTTTAACTCCTGACGTCAAACGACATGTACTAGTAACTGTAGGCCTACCTCATAGGTGCCCACGAATATGCACACATGATTGTGTTCCGACACCCACACAGACAGACATACAGACAGACATACAGACAGACGGACACAAGTGAGGGCTCAAAATACATTGTACACAGAAAAACAGGCAGGAAAAAACACAACACTGTCATATGATTTTTAGGTACTAGTACACTTTTTTTTTTCTTCTTCTTTGTTCGCTAGTAAAGCGACCACGCGCTGGTTTGACGGAGTAAAGTCATTCATCGTGCTGCGCTGTTCCTCGTACACTCCACGAAGAAGTATGTGTATCAAGGGACACACACACACACACACACACACACACACACACACACACACACACACATTTTAGTACTACACTAGTAGACATATACACGCACATTCCGTCTGTCACAGTTACGGCATTCCTTTCCCGAGCTCCTGCGTAACGTCGTTAAACGTGCAGTGCTTTCTAATCTTCATTAGATCGCCCCTGCATCACACTATTCCAGCAGCTTGTGTGTTGACTGTGCGTCTATCTATCCGATTGTATCATGTGCACGTCTTGGGAAGAAGACCTGAAGATGCAGTTTGCGATTAATATGATTCCATGTCAGGTCTACCCCGACCGATCCATTCGTCTTAATTCCGTTTGCCCAGCGTTCCTCGTCTGTTCCTATGGCCGTTGATTGCTAATGGTTTTAGCACTTGAGAAAATGTTATTCCAAGCAGTCACGGCTAATCACCGAGGTAACTCTCGGCTAGCGTGATTACACGGTCGTTGCCCCAAGCACAAGTGTGAAAGACACACAAGCACACACTCAAAGTAACCATCACAAAACTTATCCACACACACGCACAAGCAATACATACACACGAAAATTGTCACACACTTCGCAAATACACATACACCTACGGTGGCGTGGTTGAAGTGTCTGATGATACGTGTGCAAAGCTGAGACCGAATCCAGCACCATGTCCCTTTTGGAAAAGATGTCTACTGGTAGGTTGGTATCTCGTATAAATTGCCTGGTAGAGCCAACTGTATAATTCGTAGAAGAGTTCTCACACTTTGACACTATGGGTAAAGAAGAAACAAAGTAGATATTACAACTGTCTTTATTGTTTAAGAAATCAAATCTATCACACTTCGCTGTGCTCCTGCCTTTTAACTTTTCAATGCTCAAAAGACAGTTTTAGAAAGATAGTAGAAAATTGTCCTGTCCCCTCCAAATAATTTTCCAGTTCCATTTGCTGTCTCTATTATTGCTTTCTGTTTTTTTTTTTCCTTTTCCCAATTCTTTCATTCTCTTATGCATCTTGAGTCTTTTATATCGTTCTTTCCCATCCCCCTGCCCCCCCTTTTTTTGCGGCCTAAAGCTAATCTTCCTGTTGCTAAGTTTTGATTTTGTCCATGCGTTTATTCATTTTTAATGCAGCTTTTCTACATTCTTCTACAGCTTGGCAAGACTTTGCACTCATCTCTCTTCCTCTCTCTCTCTCTCTCTCTTTCTCTCCCTTCTCTCAGTATACCCTCGTCTTACTCCATTCATCATCGTCTGTAGTCTGGCTTTCAGACCAACTGCTTACACTCATTTGCTTTGTTAAATATTAACACCCACTAACGACTATGTTATCATATAGAGTTTGATGTTATGAAATTAACAATTCTTGTATTGACTTGGTTTTTTTTTTTACTCTCCTTTTTTGCATACTATGTATCATTTTGTTTTCATGTGATATTGCATTTGGAGAAAGTAAATGCAGAAATAAAACGAAACCAAACGAAAGAGGTAGCTGGTTGAGCCGTTTTGCGGAAAAGGACTAAAGTGGGTAAGGATCTGGAAACCAGACTACATCGTCTGCGAAGGGGGCAGACAGGACGTCCTCCACACGACACCGAGACTGAGGCACTCGGTCTGCGATGAACTCCTGGATTCAAGATGGCGGACACTTGGGTCTGAAGTGCGCCCTCGGGGGCCACCTTTACCTCACTTCAAAATATTGACTCTCCTTTAAAGCTGTAGTGGTGGTGGGTGCACTTCTGCTATAAGTGGATGATCGGCAGTCTACCAAGATTTTTTTCTTCTCCTTTTTTTCTTTTAAAATGACTGAGTAATGGTAGGAGACGGATGGACGCCGTGTATATGCAACCAAAAAGGAAGGAAGATGAAAAATGAAAAGGGAAACAGCACAAAAAAAGGAAAAGAAAAAAGCAAGAAAACTAGAACGGGTGCAGCGAAAATTTTCTCTCCGTCTCCGCCGGCAAAGATGAGTAATATTGTGTAGTCTATGGCTTTCACAAGTTTCGCAAGTTTGCTTTCATTTCCAATAGTTTTAATTTTTCCCCTAACTCCCTCTCTTCTTCCTTTTCTTCTCTCTCCATCTACTCCCCCCCCCCCCCCACCCCATGGCAGAGAGTCGGACATCGTGTCACCGACCTTCAAAGTCATTCACACTTGCTTCTTTCCCCGGGTCACACTTGTCTTGCGCAATATTTCTATCATCAGTAAGTCAAGAGAGTGGACAAGTAACATGCTTTCTTAATTCCCCCCCCCCCCCACAAAAAAAAAAATCAGCTCCCATCCCCTCTGCTCTGAAAAAGAACCAAAAAAATGTAGTCTGCTCTTATATTGAGTGGCTTTATCTATATTTGATTCTCCAACAGAAAATTGAAAGAAATAGATATCTAATGGAAATGGTTCGGGGTTTTTTTTAGACAAAACAGTATACAAGAGAATATAGTAGTTCTGTCCAGGGAAGTGAGACTCCCCTGTTCTGTCTAATAGACTGCATATACATAGATAGATAGATAGATAGATAGATGGATAGATAGATAGATAGATAGATAGATAGATAGATAGATAGATAGATAGATCATAGATAGATAAAAGTAGAGGGACATACTGGAAAATGCATAATGGGGTAAAAAACTTATAACTATGAATTTAAGTAGAATAGATCTTATAAAAGCTAATTTTAATAACTAATCAATCCATCCTATTTTTTTTTATAGAAGTCCACCCGCTCTACACTCTCCTTGTACGTCATTGTATGTAGACTAGTTTTCTAACGTTAGCATTTCAGCAACGGCATTCTGATTATTCCTTTTATTTCAAACATTATCACTTTTAAGCGTTTGTGGTTGGAAGCTTAATATATTCCCGTAATATCCAGTAACGCTGTAGAGTTTTGTAAATAAAGAATTTCAACAACACCAACAAAAAACAAAACAGAAACAAACAAACAAACAAACAAATAAATCTAAGTTTTTTATAGTGGTTAAACATCACTTGCAACGTCACATGCCTAGCAATCACCATGTTTTTTTTGGGGGGGTTTTATTTTCCGTTCACTTCAGGAGAAATGTATCAAATCACACACAACATGACACTGTGTATCTATACATGGTTTTTGCGAGTTCATAAAGGCAATGGCCACTTACAGTGTGAGAACAAAATGGTGAACTTGTTACTTTGGAATATTGAGGCAGTATAGCAGTTACCTTCTTGATTTTATAAAATTGATACCTCTGAATTTCAATGTACGTCGTGGCCTTACATTGGAAAGGTTAGCTGGAAATGGATAAGTTCATTAGAGCTGTTCGAAATCAGATAGGATAAGCACACACACACTCACACGCACGCACACACACACACACACACACACACTAACAAACACAAACGCGAAGAATGGAGCTACAATCTTCCACAATGTGTACATCCACGGTAATGATTAGATTAAATAGCATAGCAATATAGAGGTTTTTGAAACATTTGCAACAGAAGTAAATTATGCAAGAACATACATGATATACTATCATCTATATAAGTACAGCTTAGTATATGTCTTTAAACTATACGACTAAAATGAATGTTTTCAATTCATTAGATTTTTTTCTTTTAAATTCTATACCTTGTAAAATACTAGCAATGAATCTCGACAGGATTAAATATTCTACTGGGAATTGATTGGTATGACTATCAATCGACCTTTTTTGATTGCTTATTTCCTCATTTGCGGTCATATGCCATCAGCTGAGGGAAGGAAGACCGTCAAAACAAAACAAAAAGGAAACTGGAAGACAAATAGAGGAAAATAATTCTAAGAATACACATGTTTGTCATGTCTGTCAGTTGGTTACTTTCATTCTGTCAATATTCCAAGAAAGTTACATGCACAATAAAGTACACTAGTATTGGCTTATATATAGGAACGGTGATTTGCTCAGATGCGTTCATGTCAGCCAAAAGAAAAAACAAACAGACAAACTTCCAAAGAGAGAACTGGAAGATAATTAACAGAAAATAATTCCAAGAACGCACTGGAGTGTCAGCTATGCCTTTTGTTCTTCTGTCAACCTTTCCAGAAAGTTAAAGGTACAATCATAGTGATACATTCGTGATGAAACATATCTCCGCACAAGTTGTCAATCAAGCCATGAATATCAGAATGTCACTAATTATCGGGACATTTAAACACTAAAATGTCAGGACAACAGGTACTAAATATCTAAACGATTGTTTGCTCATCTGTGTTACTTTGCATCGCGTTGTGTTTCACGGAGTGCCAAGTATTATTTACCATGAAGCATCTATATCCAGACTAATATTATTTAACTTTTACAAGGATATGTTTTGTTTGTTTGTTTGTTTGTTTGTTTGTTCATTTTCCATCTGAGAAGATGACCGGAAAGCCCATATTCAGCTACACTAAGCTGGTCTTCCATGGGGTCCAGTTGGATGTGAGGCGGGACCACTTAACCGGGTTAAACACCCTGGATATGTATATCCATATAGCAGCTGCTGAAGATTTCTTGCTCTGACCCCCCCCCCCCCCATACAATCTCAATGCAAATCGAAGTAAATTCCCCTTTTGAACTTGACTCAGGTGAAGATATCTATACCTTAAGGTAATCGACCTCGAGAAGGAAATGCGTCCGAAAACCAGAAGTCCTGAAGTAATGTGAACTTTATAATGGGGAAAATTTAACATCAACATTGAAAGATCAAGCTAACAAATAATGATGCATATACATTTTTCTTGGTCTTTTGTTTTTCACAACTAAGGACAACTGTGAGGCGACTGTCGTCACAAGTTTAAGGTAATACATTAACCGAGATTGTTTAATGTTTGTTTGTTTGTTTGTATGTTCGTCAGTTTGTGCTTTCGTTCACTTTCAAGCCTTTTATAGTCTTTCGGGGTTTGTGGCCTTGATGTTAATGATGTCAAATTAAACACATCACATTAATCCTAGTAAATGTTACGCAAAATTAGTAAGCAACGTATGCCTTTCTGGCTGTAAGGGGCCAGTCTTCTCTTGTGCCACTTAAAAATCATGTTTGTTCTGTTACATGACATCATTTCACATTCGCTTGTTATATGAGCTCTCACGTGGAGACATTCATTGTGCGGAGACATTAAAGGTCCCTCTATGCACGGAGACATGTAAATAGCATAATGCTGTACATGTAATAATGATAATAATAGTAATGTTTGAGATGTTTGTGATTTCGTCTGGGGCCATTTTTTTTTTCTTTTAATAGGGTGCCGTGTATTTTCTTCATAAACAACAACAACAACAACAACAACAAAAACAAGAACAAGTTAAAAATATACTTCCACGCTATTAGGTGGCTATGTTGATATTGGTTTAATGAACAGAGTAAAAATGGACAAGCAAAATTACAGATGCTTCATCAAAATTGGACCTAGATATGACGTGGTTTTGGGAGCAAGTATGCACAGCAGAGGAGCAAATCTCATAAGTCTCCCTTTGACCTTTTAAAAAATAAATCTTAGGGGTATCATTTTTTTATTTCTCTACTAAAACACCATTTTCCATTGGGTCTTTTATTTTCCTTATAGTATGTGTGCATTATATATATATATATGAAGAGCTTGCTTCCAAAGGGCGCTAAATCCATCATTTTTCAATGGATTTAGCGCTTTTTGGAAACAAGCTCTTCATATATATATATACATATATATATATATATATATATATATAGAGAGAGAGAGAGAGAGAGAGAGACAGAGAGAGAGAGAAAGAAAGAGAGAGAGAGACATTCCGTGGGTTGGCGACATCATTGTCTTTCTTGTTTTGTATGTGTGGTTGCGTAATATCTATATGTACAGTGCGTATCAAAAAAAGGTAATCCAACTTTGGAGGGCTACTATGTCATAATTGTCAGCTATGGAGAGCGCAATGTTAGTTGTGAGGAAACATCAGGCCAGCTTGCACGACTGCAAGTTCATGTTTAGGGTTTCTTCTAACCTTTTATGGTTGATAAACTTCAACATGGCCACGTTGTCGAATACTTGGTCCTTTCCATTAAGGCTAAACCATTATCCATTATCCATGGTTTGTCGCGCTGCGAGCTTATGTGTTGAATATGAACAGAAAAACTGAAATGAACTATGTGGGTTCGCTTCTGTGGGAGTAACGAAGTTATCGGACAGGTGGCCATGTTAAAGGTTATGAACATAAAATGTTAAGATAAACCATAAACACAAAGCCTGAACACAAACCTGCATTCGTACAGGCTGGCCTATTTGGCCACTTTCATTGACAGATCTCATCCATGCAGTGAGACATGGATTGTTCCTTCACAATAACACGCAAACTTGGAAAAAGTGCAATCAATTTGTCATTGTTGTCTTTAAAGTTCATGTGGTCAGTCATACATGACATTTGTAAACATTACTGTTATTAGATATCAATGGAAAGAAGAAGAGTTCCACTTTCTTTACAACCAAAATTGCGCTCTCCATAGCTGACAATGGTAGCCCTCAGTTGGATTACCTTTTTTTTTGATACGCAATGTATAATGTAATTGACCGCAAAATGATACTGCTAAACAGTTGCTTCGAAAGCAAACAAACAAGAACAGGAATTCAACACACACACACACACATACACACACACACACACACACACACACACACACACACAAATGATAATAACTTTCACGAAGATTTTTTTCTTCCTAAATTCAATCCGATTAAACACTCTTTATGTTTTTGCCTCGCTTCGTTTTGTTTGTATTTGCTCGAAAATTCCAGATATTTTGCAATTGGTATTTCTAGCCGTAACTATTTTTAGAGTACAATCTAGATATTCTCCGAAAATATTCCAACAATAAAAGGTCTAGCATGAACCTCGCGTGACAGATGTGTTGTAGATTTCGCGCGAACTCTGTCTGCGCAATAACTTCCTTTGTAGATGTTTATCAAGTCATCTACCCTTTGGCCTGTGTAGATATTTTCCTTTTTTTATTCATGTTCCATATTCCACATTTCATACAAATTTCGTATTCCATTTTATTTTAGAAAAAAAAAATTAACACAACAGTCAATTTGAAACAAAATTGCACAAATGTATAAGGACATATAACAAATGTATAAGTGACGTGTAATATGAGGAACCCACTAAAAAGCAAAGCTTGTAGGATGTAGGTTCCAAAAATATAATATAGGCTTTTAGTATAGGTTTTCCCGGCCAATTTTGCACTTTTGTCAGTCCAATTCCTTATTGCTGCATTCAATTTAGCAAAATTTAGCGTAGATGACATGTTCAGTATTTCAATTTTATGATCTCTTCATTCAAATTCATTTTGGAGCATTCAAATCAGCTTTAACCTCATTCTAATCAACACTTTGTCAATTTGACTTTCGTGAAACAAACACCATTTCGTTATTCGGTCATTCAATTTAGGATGATATGGTCACGTGATCACGTACATGCTGCGATCGTTCATTCGAATTCGTGTTTGGGCATTCAATTTAACATCTTTTGCAGTCAATTTAGCACATGTTTATGCTTTGGTTCTTTCCTTATTTTATACAACATAGATATTGTTTTGTAAGCATTATTACACTTCATATTTTCGTATTTATTTTGGAAATTTTGGCAACAGCTTTTTTTTTTCGATGTGCCTATTGAGTCTCCCAGTCCGAAGATAGCGCATGTGACCACAACTTATCTGGCCGTTGAGCGCTTTATTCCGAGTGTGTCGGCCAGTTCTAGGAAGTCAAGGTTATGATCATCAAATGTTCCTATAATTCTTTCTCTGTCTTCTTAAAATATACGTCTGTATCTAACTTGTGCTGTCATGACTGTAAGAAGATGAAGTTAATCTGTAGTATTGGTACACGTAGGCCTATATGTATGAAAGAAAAGGGGAGTCACAGAACAACAAACTCGAGTTATATCGGGTCAAAAAGTGATACTTTTACTGCTTAACAGTGTGTGGATGAAACAAAAAGTCACATAGAAATGCACACCTATTAAAAAAAGAAATAACATGACTTTAATTTGAATGAAAATGTTCGGAATTTGACTGCCCATTCGCGAAATTAAATGACTCAAGTACCCTTTTCGGCGAGTGGTGGCGAATTTGGATGACTTTTTACGAATTTGAAAGCCACATGTGCAAATTTCATTGATCGAAAATAATGCTAAATAGAACGCACAAGCTGCAATTTTGAAAGACAGACTGTGCGATAACGAGGGGTTTTTGCTAAATTGAATGAACCTTATATCAAATGGACTGACAAAAGTGCGAAATTGGCGGGGAAAACCCATAATTATGTCATTGTCAAAAATGTCGAAACATGCAAAAATGCAACATGTCGAGAATATCATAAAGTTTACGGAATGTGCAAGGTATTGTATGTTCATGATTAAACTTAAGTAAAGTAACAAATGGATCCCAAAAAATGAAGTCATCAGAGCAAGGCATCATTTTGAGTAAGCAGAAATATTTCAAGTGATCACGGCAAAGTAATTAAACGTAGGATTTTAGAAAATTGGCTTTAAGATTTTGCTTAAATTGGGTATGTCAAGCTCTGAATGTATTTTTGGTAAGTTTCTTTCAACTTCTGCAGGCAATTGTGCGTGTGTGTGTGTGTGTTTGTGTGTGTGCATGTGGGTATCAAGGAGAAAAGAAAATGAAACTTAGATACCCATACCATCCTTCTTTATTTTGACATTATTCTTTTGCTGTTTGATAACATCGTTTGTTAGGAAACGTTCGCATATTCAGTATTATTCCCATCACTGTCGAAAGTAAACTTCGTTATTAACGTTATTAAAGTGACCCTGCAAATTGATGAAAAATGGAAAGAAAGAAAGAATTCTCCGCAAGACAATTATTTTTCTCTGCCCTGGCCCTTATAATTCTCTTATCTGAGTCATTCATTTGTGCTTCTGTATATACGATCGCTTTTAAAATTAGGCTCGGACTGAAATTTAAGTCTTCATGTTCGTCCCAATTAGGCATAAGTTAATGGTATGACTTATCATTAATAAACATAAAATACCTTCAATCTTTGAATATGCTATATTTACACACACACACACACACACACACACATATATATATATATATATATATATATATATATATATATATTTATATATATATAAAGAGACAGAAAGAGGGATATACATATTACATCGATATTATGAATATTCATAAACTATATGAAAGTATCCATATACATATATGGATATGTTTGTGCATGTTCTTGTGTTTCAGGTAGATAAGATATCTTTAACTTTTTTGGTCTTAATGGCTACAAAGGCATTTCCATGGTTTAAAGCAAAAACACACAGAAACATACCCACCCACCCACATATCCACACACTCACTGTTTTCTCTCTATATAGGTCCTACAGTCTTAATGTGGTATTATACCTAGATATCACATTGCGATATATGAGACCCCCATTTGTCTCCGAAATAGGTCAATAGCATTTTCGAAACCAATGGGTGCTTTCCTGATCGGTCACATGATTATTAAATCATCTCAACATGAAGCGTATCACATGACCTTCTCGGTGTCTGGAAAGACTGTCAGATACACCACGAACCGGAAGTACTTACGACGATATGCGATGTGTCATATTCCTGCACGCGCCGTGAGAGCGGATTCAAATTCCCCGCAGTCTGCAGGCTTGTGGTTGGAAACCGGAAGAGTCAGCAGCCTGAGATATGACAAGGAAGTCACACTTAGTTGCATCTGTTATATATGTATGTATATATATATATATATATATATATATATATATATATATATATACATATATACATATATGTATATTTATATATATCTCACATGAAGTATTATGTATCGATCGCAAAACGACTTAGCTCCATTCTTGTTTAAATATTTGCGATTAAAGCTGCTAAAAACAGAAAAATTATCAGAAAGTGTGGGCTATTTTCAATCATTTATAAGTTCAAGAATGTGTTTTGGTATTAGCTAAAGGTGAGATATCAGTGGAAAGATTTAATATATGTTTTTTATGTTTATCTATTATATAGTAGGCATATGTGTGTGTTTGTGTAGCGAACATCTATGAAGTGTTATGATAAAGTCATCACCGAATGTTGAAATTCAAGGTTATGTTAGTTTAAAAACTCTCCGAGCATGTGAGTGGGGGCAATGTATAAATTAAAACTTTACTGCCAAGAACCAACCAGGGAAACATTAACAGAAGTTGCAATTAGTAATATTGGCAGTTGCGTTACTTCATCCATCGTGCTACAAAGCTCCATGGTTCACATCATATGCCAATATATTCGCACAATCCAGAATACACGAGGACCCCATGATGGAACACACCCCGTCACCAGCTTATGCCAATCACTCCAATACTGCATAATAGTTCAATTCCCAATGAAAAGAAAACGAGGTGTGGGAAGTCGAACTCGTCCTCCATCTACCCATCTTGAAGAAAGCACACCCTCTCACACACACGCACGCACACACGCACACACATGCGCGCGCGCGCGCGCACACACACATATATTCATAAATATATAAACCACAATCACACACGTGATCATCTCAAGAAAGTTAAAAAGCGTGTCTTTCTTTCATTGACTTGTATATTGAAGCCTTTAACTTACTTTCTTTTAAACAGTTGAAGTTGTGGCCTGACTATTGAATAATATAAAAAAAAAATCTTGCCACCAGCTCCCTTTTAGAGCCAAGGCGGGAACTGGATGACCTCACCTCACACCATTTTGACCCTGTCGCCAAGACGTCTGCCATCTAGCTTTTTTACCAAATTCTGCTCGAGGTCTTGACGCTGGCAACCGCTAAAAGTTTTAAGATTCTCTTTCTCCGACGTCTCTACTCTCTCCATCTCCACCCCCCCCCCCCCCCCCCCCCCCCCCGTCTCCACCTTCGGCCTGCCTGACTTCCATAAGCCAAAATACAACTCCGGTAATGAGTCATATTTCCGGTGGAATAATCAAACGCCACAAAACTCACTCTGTTTAGTTTGTCTCATTTTTCATCGCGATCACTACTTGTCATCCAGGGTCGGGGAGGAAGCGGTGGGAGCTATATTTTGCACGGGCAGTCATTTCCTTAAAATATCTCCCGACGCACTGCGGTGTCCGATTACGAACGATACCGACCATCACGTATAGGCCAAGCGTGTGGAATTACATATACTATCATGTTTTATGTCCTCACTGTCCAGCTTCACTGAGGTTTCGATTGATCGCATTATTTTCACTTGTCTGTTTGAGACGGATCGAATGCAAGATTTGTGTATCTTTAAGTTAAGTGTATACCTGCCTTGGACTCTCTTGAATAGGAAAAAAAAGAGTTATCTTACACCTCTTCCTTGTTTCACTGTAGTTTTCGATGTTTTGTCGAGATAATGGCACGGAATATACGATTGGTGCATGTCCTGACAAAAACGCGCATTATGCATCCCTTAAATATTAACTGCAAATAGAAAAGGAGGATTAAAATTGATACTTAGGCATAGCTGCCTCACTTGTCCTGCTTAAACGGATTATAATTATAGTTTGGTTGAGAGGGGGAATGCAGATTTTTGCTTTCTGAGAGATAATTAGAAACCACTTATGAAATATGAAGGAGCATACAGTTCCAAGAGGAATTCAAAGTTTATTTGATGAAAATCGGTTTTGAAATGGCTGAGATATCCAAAAACAAAGTAAAACAAAGTGGCCCTAACAAAAGGTGGACACCTTTTATTAGTACTACCTCGACTTTAATGACCCCGTTTCACTGAACTTGTTCACTTTTATCACTTTTCTGTCGACATTTTGACGACGTTGACTCATCCTCGTACAACTAATGGCGTTCAATTTCCTCTTGCACACATCAAATCTGTTGCACGAGAGGCTTGAATCCTACCGATAATGATATAGGTATTGATAATCACGAAAGCTTTCTTAATTGTGTCATTATCGCTAACCAGCATCTCATGAAATACGAGAAGAGTAGAATGCAGACCTTGCAGAACAGATGGGTATAGCTCTGAGCAGAGAGAGAGGTGAGAGAGGGGTTGGAGGGGGCGGGGCTGAGGAAGAAGAAGAAGAAAGAAAAAAAAAAGAATACGAACCAATCTGGATACGGAAGAAAAGGCATTGTGATCACTTACTCACTGTTACCGAGCACGAGCCGCGTGCAATTGGACAACATTGTGTTCCTTATGTCCTTGAAAACCCGAGTTTCATCCAAGCATCTGATTGGTCACAAGATTTGTTTTTCTCCCCCGAAAATTAGTTTCACTTTTTCGCGTTCCTTCAAGCTGTAGTTACTTTGGAATGCCGTAAATGAATGTCCATTGCATAGGAACAGCGTGTGCAGTTGAAGAGCTGATTTCTTCTTCTTCTTCTTCTGTCTTTATCTCTTTCGCGCTCTTCCATTGTGAAGTATGATTCTTGATTCTTGAGCCTTGCGCCTTGAGTCTTGAGTCTACAGTCTTGAGTCTTGATTCTTGATTCTTGATTCTTGATTCTTGAGTATTGAGTATTGAGTATTGAGTATTGAGTATTGAGTCTTGATTCTTGAGTCTTGAGTCTTGATTCTCGATTCTTGAGTCTTGAGTCTTGATTATTGAGTCTTGAATCTTGAGTCTTGAAGCTTGAGTCTTTATTCTTGAGTCTTGAGTCTTGAGTCTTGATTCTTGATTCTTTATTCTTGAGTATTGAGTCATGAGTCTTGATTCTTGATTCTCGATACTTTTTCGCGTTCCTTCAAGCTGTAGTTACTTTGGAATGTTATGAATGAATGTTCATTGCATAGGGACAGCGTGTGCAGTTGGAGAGCTGATTTTTTTCCTCTTCTTCTGTCTTTATCTCTTTCGCGCTCTTCCATTGTGAAGTATGAATCTTGATTCTTGATTCTTGAGCCTTGAGCCTTGAGTCTTGAGTCTTGATTTTTGAATATTGAGTATTGAGTCTTGATTCTTGAGTCTTGATTCTTGATTCTTGAGTATTGAGTCTTGATTCTTGATCCTTGAGTCTTGATTCTTGAGTCTTGAGACTTGAGTCTTGAGTCTTTAGTCTTGAGTCTTTAGTCTTGATTATGGATTCTTGAGTCTTGAGTCTTGAAACTTGAGACTTGATTCTTGAGTCTTAATTCTTGATTCTTGAGTCTTGATTCTTGATTCTTGAGTCTTGAGTCTTGAAACTTGAGTCTTGAGTCTTGGGACTTGAGTCTTTAGTCTTGATTCTTGGTTCTTGAGTCTTAATTCTTGATTCTTGAGTATTGAGTCTTGATTCTTGATCCTTGAGTCTTGATTCTTGAGTCTTGAGACTTGAGTCTTGAGTCTTTAGTCTTGAGTCTTTAGTCTTGATTATGGATTCTTGAGTCTTGAGTCTTGAAACTTGAGACTTGATTCTTGAGTCTTAATTCTTGATTCTTGAGTCTTGATTCTTGATTCTTGAGTCTTGAGTCTTGAAACTTGAGTCTTGAGTCTTGGGACTTGAGTCTTTAGTCTTGATTCTTGGTTCTTGAGTCTTAATTCTTGATTCTTGAGTCTTGAGTCTTGAGTCTTGATTCTTGAGTCTTGATTCTTGATTCTTGAGTCATGAGTCTTGATTCTTGATTCTTGAGTGTTGAGTCCTGAGTTTTGATTCTTGATTCTTGATTCTTGAGTCTTGATTGTTAAATCTTGATTCTTGATTCAAGTGTTCTTGAATTTGTGTGCCGAAATAAACTGTTCGTAATATGACAGCATGAACTTGGTTTCTGTTTTATTTTTGATATCATTGCACCAACACGTGGACTACTTACTCTCCCTCCCCCTTCTCTCTCTCTCTATATATATATATATATATATACCCCAAACCAGAGTGGGCGATTGCGTGTTGGCTCTTGGGGGAATGACCTCCTGTAATGAGACATTGCACTTTTATGGCCCAATGAGTCTGATCTCGCACCATGACTCCCGTCCCACACTAGCATGGACGGCGACACTTCGGAGCCAGACATTCCGTGCAGATACAGTGTACATTGCTGAAGTTAACAAAAATACCTCACGTGTTTTACATTCCTGAAATGCCCGAATGCCTCTATGACAAGTTTACAGGTAATCGTTGATAGCTTCTCGCTGTCCGATAAAAAGTGCAATTAGTGCGGTGTTAAAGGGGAATAAAACGCCTGGCTTTGGGTTGAGTAAATGCGGCAATATTATAGTAGAACACGATGTTGAAGTGAAATCGGACGATCCGTTGAGGGGTTATAACCTTTATATAAGTTTCGATGCAGCAATTGTCACTGCATGGATACGAAGATTGCTACTGTAACATCACGTAGGCACAATAATATAACTAAAATGTAAAGACAATTCCACAAAATAATCTTTTATCTATCAAAAGTAAACATTCCATCAACTTGTTACTGACACACTTTATCATTATCATTATTCCCCCTGCTTCTGAAAGAGTTGTAAAATGATAAGTCAAGTGCTGTTTCATTATTCTAATAAATTGAACATACATTTCTTTTTGATATATTTCTAGTTTCCATGAAGTGTTATCGTCTTCTCATCCAGATATGGCTTCACAAAAAGTAAAAGAAATAAAAACTTTTAAACGGATTATCGGATTTTTCTCAAACATCTTAATAAATGTATTCTGTCATTGATGTACTCATTCAATTCACATTTCATTTAGGTTTCATTGGTGAATGAAGATCTTCGAATGATTAATCATTGCACTGTGTCCTTTCCAAATCTTTGGTATGGTATACACCCCCCCCCCCCCCCCCCCCCTCTCCGCGACAGTAAAAAAAAAATGCGATCACGTGAAGTTAGCTAATTCGGACAAGTTAATGTTGGTATATGGGAACTGACACCGAAAGTTGACGAGGAGTTCAGTCTCCACAGTCAAGATTGTGGTATTTAAGAGCTGATAGGTCTGGCCACGAGGTGAAAATTTGGTCGTAAAGCCACCTGGTAAGAGTCACCTTTCTTCGACTTTCTAAAGTACTTTTAATCGTCAACTTTTCCGACCAATCCGAGTGCTTCTTTCACTCGCATTTCAATTTAGACTTTCGCGAAGTATGAATTGGCAAAAGGTAAAAGTCTATCCTCCCCCACCCCCATTGACAATCCCCATGCTTTAATAATCTCCAGATTTTATGTCTTCTACATGTACGCAGACAGCATTTTACTATAACAAAATTGATGAATTATCGACATATTGATACAATCAAGGCTGACAATATCGTTCCACATGCACGTTGAATACCTTTAATCATAGTTTCTGAAGTCATTTCGTCATTGTTCTACACAAGAATATTCAATTCATTTTCTGTTCATCATCAGTTCACACGTAAGTCGTAAGGACTGAAAAATGGGTCCAGCCATCATGGTCATGACCAGCTTTGTGCTGGCTGCTATTACAAGATGCATGGTATCAGTGTCATTACTTAGTAAAATGAATCATGAATACATGTACAAAGGTGTATTGTGTATTGCCTAAATGAATTAGTGTCGTGGTTGTTTGTAGAAACTGCTACTATTACTGCTGCTTCCTGTAGGCCTACTACTTCATCATATTTTTAAGAAAACATAAAAGATATGATAGAATATAATTACTATGTTTGGTATGAGCGAATACAGTTTAGTTTCTTCTTCTGGACATGAAAGCTGTATACAAAGCATTGCTCTCATATAGGTTTCATTATGATTCAGCTTTCGCATCCTCTGATACCATATATCAATATAATTGATATATTGCAGATGTATCCATACGTAATTACTTTTGTTATGTAACCTATGCCGCTGTTGCATGTTATCGTACATTGTTGCAAACGCGCTCTTGTCTTGAACAATATATAAAACAGTGTAGTTTCACTTTATAGTTGTTTTATGAAGAATGTATACAGCCTGTCAACCTACGTAATTCATGCTACAACAAAATTATTCCGCTTCAATTTGAAAATCCCCCTAAAGTCTTGCCTACGAAGATGGCCCACAACTTTCTCGTCCGTGTCAGAACACTTTGCAGCATGCTTCGATAGAATGATGGCGGCTGCTGCTTCAACGCTCCCAATGTGAAAGACACAGTCATTCAGTCACTCTCTTTGAGAGAAAAAGAGCAGCGAAAAAAGCACGAGAAAGTGCACAAGGTATCGTTACGCATATAAAAGAACAGTTGAAAGGTAACTGGCGTTATGGGCAGCGGTCATCGTGAGGTTCATCCGAAATTGAGACACTCAGAGGGTAGGTAAACTCCCACAGACATGACAGACAGAAAGAACAATTAACGTCCTCCCTTTTGCTTTGCTTTGTTTCATTGATGTTGATTGTCTTGTCTCTTCTTTATTTTATTGTTTTTATTGTTGTTGATGTTGTTCTTTTGAGCAAACGAGGAAATAAGAGATCCAAATTCGTAGCGGAAGTAGGCTAAATCGAGAAGAGAGAGGGAGAGCGAGAGAGAGAGGGAGATATATATATATATACTGTGTAGGGTTACCCCTGGTCATGAAAAATTCAAATCAATACAATCTAATAAAAAGAAGTGACACAGAGCTTGAATTCAAGACTATTTAAATTTCTTTTCATTTTCTGTTTTTAGTACATCTGAAGAAAACTCGACACTCGTCATATCATTTCTAATGATGGGTTATGATTAAAAACAAAAGGATTGTGGTTTTCGATTGCTGTGAGGTGGAAGCGAAGTTTATCCTCTGCCATTTCTTGTGTCTTTCGAGTAATGTATCTATCATTTATCAGTCATTCCCATCAGCATAATTATGTGTCTCACCATGGCTCTTTTCATTGTATGATTTCATTTTCCTTGGTATCGCGGCGATGTCTTAGCATTATTTATCTTCAGAAGACGTGATTATCATCACTTTGTACCTTCGCTCTCCGTCTCTCGCTTCTTGTCACTAGTGTGAGGGGTTTCTGAGATAGGATCATCCCATGCACGAGCCCGGCACCCACGAGTCATACGGTCCACGAGTTCGACAATAGGCAAAAAGAAAAAGAAAAAAAAAGCCCACGAGTCTTTCTGCCCCGGTGTTATATAGCCCATGAGCTCCACAATAGGCAAAGAGCCATGAGTCCAGTAGGCAAACAAGGCCCACGAGTCCGACACTGAGTACATTTAAGATGTAATGAGTGTCGGATTCATTGGTCTTGTTTGTCTAGTGTCGGACTCATGGGCCTTATTTGCCTGGCGTCGAGCTCGTGGGCTGTATAACTCGTGGGTGTCGGGCTCGTGGTATGAATCCGTGTAGATCTATTCGTATCTTGCTTGTCTTCCGAGACCGGTATGACTATGACCTAAAAAGTGTTATGTTGACTTTACACTGTAATTTCAAAAACCCATAATACAGCTACATTATCTTTTCAACGCTCTCTCTGTGATTAAGTAGAAAATAGGGGAAAATAAGAACAAGTCACTGCATGCTCACATACAACCAAACATAATCTTTATGTTCGGAGTGGGAGACTATTCGACAGGTTCAATGCCAGCGCTAAAAGAACGAAGACGGGTCATTGAATGATGTTAATCATTAATCCAGCCCAAAGCAGGGACAGTCAATCACTTCAAATCACTAGTCTATCTAGATCGCCTCCCTTCATGGCAAAACTGTTCGACCAACTTCCCACATGCAGCGTTGCATTTTTTCCTCGTGTTTAGACGAAGGACCACACTTTCTCTTTCCCCGGCAAGTTTGCTGAAAAATGGTGCTCTGTCCGTCCGTGACTGGATTAACTTGCTATGAACCACAGACATTGCGATAAAAGAAACATCTCGACAGTTGTTGTTGCTTTATGATGGTATGGATTACATAAAAGACACACACGCACACACACACACACACACACACACACACACACACACACGCTCTGAAAGGATATCACCTAAAGACAACAGCATGGTAGAAAGGTCATGTTACGTTTCACTTAGATAGCAACTGAACAACAACAGCAACAAAAAGCTACATAAGCCCTGATGGAAAAATCATGCATACCTCACTTTCATTTTCATTTTCAACTAAATATCAACCGGTTGAGACCAAGAAGAGAGAAAATTAGTGTCACATGCACATCAAATCCTTTTTAATTTATTGTCCACTGTAATAGCAACTTTACGGAAAGCTAGAAATACAATAATAATAGCCAATCTACGGTCAGCTATTATTTCACTTGTCAATCACGGCCAGAAGAAGGAGGAAGTATCGAACAGTACAAGCTGCATCCAGAGAAATTTTAATCAAACCCCTGTCTAGTCTAACCTTTGCAGACTCAGTTGTGACGATTATCAACGATGAGATCTATTGCGAAATGTAACTTTCATCTATTAAAGTACCAGTGCCACATTTATGTCGGAAGGTAGTTCAGATTCTGAACGTTTTCGATGATGTTTTATCCTCCCTGTATACCGCACACGGCAGTCTCGCACACAACGTCTGTGCTTTCTTCGCCGCTTGGTGGTGTGCTTGCGGGAATTATGGACGGGTATCTTTTTCTATTCATAATAGGCATAGATTCCAAGTTCAAAAATTTTTTATGACTGAGATTTTCATGACTCAGCATCTCTGCGCGCGCGCATATGTGCGTGAGCGAGGGAGCGAAGCGACTGAGCGAGGGGAGGATGTGGAAGGAGGGTGTCCTCCCTCCCACGGTAGGGAGCTTTTTCAATTTTTAGCTCTTAATGGTGCAAGCTGGTGCACACTTAAGTGACTATTTTTTACTTATTTTGAAAGACAAAAGGGAAATATGCCCTCAATTACAACTCACTTTAATCGTTTAAGCTATGCTCCCAATGCGTGAGAAAAATGGGTGTCATGCGTGAGATCGTGAGACAAACCCTAAATGCTTAAATCTCACTCAAAATGCATGAGACTTGGTAGCTCTGAATAGGTGATATACGTTATTCTTCACAAAACTTTATTTCATATCATTTACTGATTAATCCAACACACATATTATCTCACCCAGTTACTGGTTGTGATTCTGAAGGTTAGCTATTTTGAAGGTTGGTCAGTCTGAAGGTCCGTTAATCCGAACATGAAAAAGGTGTTTATTATTCCGAAGGTTCATTAGTACGCTCCTTCTTTTCCTTTATAATCATTCGGAATAATGACTTTATCTCATTTTCGGATTAACGAACCTTCGATATAACGAACAACACCCATCTCACCCTGACTTTTGAAAGTATTTGATTTCAGATAGGATATGAACTCAAACATGTTTCCCTTTTACTGAATGGACAGTCTTAATGTGTTTAAAAGGTTTTGCATTTAATTTCCACATTATTTGACAAATATAATGATAACTAAACTTAGTCGTAACACGACGTACATCATGTACATTGACTTATAGATAAAAGAAGGAAATAGCATAGTTTAATTGTAAACATTTACATATTTCGAGACACAAGTGAAGGGGACCTTCATCAATAAGCAGTGATGATATCTGCAACCTACTAAGACACCTTCACGAAAATAAAACTTTCAAAGATCAGGATTTGTACGATTACTTTTCTGGTCAATTGATATATGCAAATTCGATACAAGCCAAATTCTTCTGTTTTGTTTGTTTGGAAATAATAGGCCAACTGCGAATGATTCCTTTTCTCACAACCAAATATAAGATCAACATTCCCTCTAGAGAAAATAATATACAGATATTCGCATTATTCATACAACCAACGAGTTGAATATCTTTTTGAAACCATACTGTCCAATTTAGCTAAATTTTTCTTCCCTTATGAACAAGAGGGGTGATGTTCGCTATTCCGAAGGTTCATTAGTCTGAAAATGAAACGATGTTCGTTGCTCCCAAGATTCGGTAATCAAAAAAAATAAATAAATAAATAAATAAATAAAAAAACAAGGTTCGCTATTTCGAAGGTACGTTAATCAAAAAATGAAAATGTTTCGCTATTCCGAGGGTTCATTAATCCCACAATGAAAAAAAAAAAACGTGCATAAGTACAGGCATTTACTCTGGAATCTTATCAACTTATTTGTTGGTTTTTTTTTTCTGAAACAAGAGTCTTTTATTTCATTTGTATTCTTGGTATTCTATTAATTCAGTGTGTATTTCAAAATGGTTGAAAGCAAAGCGAAAAATAAAATAGTGATTACAAAAATTAGTCAACACTTGCAAGAAACGGCGATAACCTTGAAACTCCAGTCTTTAGCAGAGACTACGCGTATTGCATTCTGATGTGTTCAATCCGCGATAATTCCATACTGACGATCGCTTTGCACTCTTCAATAAAGGGCTTTTCTCACGGGCATACTTTTGTCCGCCCTGTGACCATCGTGTGTTTCAGATCAACTTCCGCCCGTAGAAAGTGTCTTTGATTCTCAAATAATCCTCGAGGCTACCTATATTTTGCTGTTCAGCTATTTCCGAGCTTATCCAGCTCAGTTTGTCGCATATCTTCTTCTTCTTCTTCTTCTTTTCAAAACGTGCAATTCTAAATTCTAGGGATAAATTCTTCAGCTCTCACGAATAAAATTCAATATTGTGTGACTTGATAATGAATTGAACTGACTGATTTCTAATAAATATTAGTATGAAGTGTCCAGAGTATAAGCTCTGCTTTTTAGGGGACACCTTGCTTTTTTATTTTCTTTCCTCAGACAATTTGTCAGAGCAAATGTAACAATTTTTTATTGAAACTAGGTTTAGACCTAATCTTTTAATTCGTTTGTTACCGCATGGTTACTGCTAGTTTTTCATCGTACTATAGCGTACTCGGGATAATTTGTATTTTGTTATGTTCTGTGGAAGAAGAAAACAAAAAGAAGGTAAACTGAATTTGAACTGAATGCGGGAATATCTAATAAAGATTTAATTTGAGCTTATGTGACCATGGTATGACCGTGTGTGGTTACTGTTGGGATGTCTTCAGACCTTGCGGCAATAACATGGAGCTACAACACAGCGGTCGAAAGGCCCTCTTGAGCAATGGTGTTTTCTTTATCTCTTTTTTTTTTGCGGAGAGGGTTACAAACTTCAACATTTACAATAAATTATACTGTTCAATGTCCTTCCAAACAATCATGATCCTTTCATTAAAACCAAACAAACAATCAAGCAAACAAACAAACAAACAAACATCATTATATCTTCATTTTATAAACCGAAACAATTTAGATGGAAAAGACTGTGTTAATTAAAGAGTGAGATAAAGAGTGTAAAGCTGTTACAAAGGTGACTTGATATACAGTTCAAAGTTGGTAATCCGTTTTGCTTGCGCGAGCATTCTCACCTAAAACAAAAAAAGAAGAAGAATAAAGGTCATCGTAAATTCAACTTCCTTGTTTCCTCTGTTTGTTTCTTGTCTTTTCCTGCCTGTGTTTTATGCTGAAGTTTGGTCACCCCTTCCTGCAGAGTCTAAAATTCGGCACGACACGTACAAAATGCCATGTTCGTGTCATTAGTCGAGTTCTCATGACTTCGTCAGACCATTAAAAAAATGGAGTGATCACCGTTCCATTGTCTGATGTGATCCAGATATAGTTGATGCGTGTCGACAAATTTCCAGGATTTTCAGGCAAAATTAGGACAGCTGTCTTCCGATCATTTTTAATGGCTTCTTTATTCCGTATGTGTGTGTTAAAGTGTGTGAGTTTGTGTGTGTTGTGGGTGTGAAAGAAAGGTGACTGTGAGGAAGTGAGAATAATATGGGAAGATGGCACCAGTAGGGGAAGTGCAGTTCCTCTTCCCATGGCCCCGATGGGAAGTCACGTGGTCAGTTGGAAGTTTTTGGGCACAGTTTGCCCGCCTGAATGCACTTTTGGTTATTTTCTTTGTCAGAATTCAAGGTGTGAAAAACGGACAAGAGCCGCTCTAAGTGTTTCCTATAGGCCTATTGATATTGTACCGACAAAAGTGTGTGTGTGTGTTGGAGGGGGGGGGGGGGGGCGGCGGAGAATTGCATACTGCGATGTCACAGTCCGTGCAATGTCACCTTCACATTTCGCTTTCACATGGACGGATAATGACAGCTACTGCACTTAAATACAAACACGAACACACACACACACACACACACACACACACACACACACATTTTGCCGGCACAATAAGTGCCCGAGATCAAGTTAATGTAAGAGAAAGAAGGTGAAGCTCCCATTAGAAGTATTCATCTTGATGTGATGTGCAGGGAAGGAGACGGACATGATATATAAACACAATAAACACACACTCACATATCATACATGTGATATGGATATAAAAATATTACTGCGTAAGTGTGTATATGTATATATACCTATAGGGATCAACATTGGCGGTGACCTGGTAGCCCGGTGCAACGGATAATTGATGTCGAACCACCCAATTTTCAAAAAGGTCACCTTTTGGTGGTCCGATCGGGCATTTACCAACAATCGAATATGCCTTATTTTTTCTATTTTCCCCAAAAGATATAGTTAACACTCACGGCCGCATAATGATACCAGAGGTATGCCTCGATTTCAAAACGAAATATCAAGCTCGTCAGATATTCTAAATCAATGAATTTGTTTAAGTATACATTTTGATACCAACTGCCTAATGCCCAGTTGTATTCATTCCGCGACCCTGCAGATGATGCGCAATATGATCATAACATGTTTGTGTATCATTTCATCTGCATAAGATATTCGAATTTATGATTTTTACTTACAAATGCTTTGTTGAAAGAGCGCAAGAAACAATAGAAAAGCACTTTGAGAGCGCAGACCTCCACCAAGCAGCTAATTTCCACCCACTGCCCACACACACGCATGCTGAAAATCGTTCAATTTCCCAATATAGAAACCCTTGTTACGTTATTAGCTTTATAAAGCTAGAATGTAAACCCCAAATACGCGCAGCTTGAACTCCCAAGTTTGTTTGTTTGTTTGTTTGGTTTATTTCTGCATTTTCTTTCTCCGAATACAAGTGCAAATGAAAAAAAAAATGATACAGATACATACAAATCAATACAAAGAAAAATCATTTGCGTAACAACATTCAGTCTGAAGTGGCATAATTATGAATCAAAATAACATATTAAGGCATACTGTATCTATTAACAAAGGAGAAATCAATACAGGGGACCGTCATCATAAGCAGAGCTTGACGTGGATGAGGCCCTATCTGAATATGTGATACCAATGTAATACAACACCAATTATATATTGTACTCATAAAACTCTAAATCTTGATACACGAAACACATTTTGCTACAGAAAAAACAAAACAAAAGAAAAACAGTGACTTGGCGCTTTAAAACAAGAGAAAAAAAACAGCACGCATCACCATTGACTACTGCATGGTATAATAGACAATAAAAGTGTAGTTGTGTGCGAGTGACAGTGCGTCGTGTGTGCAGGTGACAGTGCAAGAGAATAAAGGCTGTAGCATGCCTATTTTTGGGGTAAGGTATACTCTTTACTGAATGTATGCAATATCATTATCAAAGACAGGAACGAGAGGGAATGGAAAAAAATTAAAAAAAAACCAAAAAAAAACACTTTGCATGGATCAGGGCTAACTGAGACTTCAGAAAAAAAAGAAGGAAAAACACATTGATCAAAGACTACTAATTGGAAACATATTTCAACAATAAATACTTTTTTAAATGAGCTTTAAAGGAAAAAAATGAAGTACACCGCTTTAATTGATCAGGTAGGTTATTCCTGACATCGGGACCGTAATGTCTAATTGATTTCTGAGCTAAAACAGTTTTGGGGTTTACAAGGTGAAAATCTGTCGAACGGCGAGTTGGATATGTGTGTATATTCGAATTTAAGTGAAAAATATTATGAAATAAAGAGGGAAGTTGATTTGTTGCATACTTGTACATAAATATACCTGTTTGCAAAATGTGGATGTCCTGAAGCTTCAAAGTATGCAAACGATGAAATAAAGGATCTGTATGAGATAAGTATGTGGAATTAGTAATAATACGAATAGCACGTTTTTGGAGTAAATACAATGAATTCAGTTTAGTAATACTACAATTTCCCCATACAATATTTGAATATGATATATGAGGCAAAATTAAAGAATTATATAAAATAATCAGGGATCGTTCTGATAAGAGATCTTTCAACTTCCAGAGTACGCCAATATTTCTTGATAGGGTCCTTTGTAGACAGGATATATGTTCGTTTCATGTCAAATGAGAATCGATTGTAATGCCTAAAAATCTAATAACCTGTTTCTCGCAAAGAGAAAACCCATCAATTGATATGTTGACATTAAGATCCTGTGAGTAGGGTTTTCTAAAATGAACAAAATTTGTCTTATTAACATTCAAAGATAACTTGTTTGATTTAAACCAATTCAATATATTCAATAATTCAGTGTTCAAACGATTAACAAGGGTCCCTATATCATAATCTGATGCAATAATTGATGTATCATCAGCAAAAAGTATAAAATTCAAAGATGGAGAAGAACCTATAATATCATTTATATAAATGTTAAACAACAGAGGCCCTAAAATGGAGCCTTGAGGTACCCCACATTTAATATCAAGTTTCTGTGATTCATAAGACTGAAAACTAACATACTGTTGACGGTTTTGCAAATAATTTATAAACCAGAGCAGAGCGTGACCTCGTACTCCATACGTATTAAGTTTATGTATCAATACTTCATGGTCGATGGTGTCGAATGCTTTCGACAAATCCATGTATATACCTATAACATGCTTCTTATCAGCAAAAGCTTCAATTATTTTATCACACATGTGAGCGATTGCATAATCAGTAGAATATCCACTTCTAAATCCAAATTGATTGGGTATCAATAAATTATTGGTTTGTAAAAACTGATGTAACCTTTTATACACAATTTTTTCAAGAACTTAAGATATACTTGGTAATAATGAAATTGGTCTATAATTACTCATTAATTTAAAGTCATCTTTTTTATGAATGGGAATAACTTTTGCAAGTTTGAATGAATTCGGAAAAATGCCTGTTGAAAGAGACATATTAAATACGTGAGTTAGAGGGCTTGCAATGTAAAAAAATTATTTGTTTCAATAAATGAGCACTGAGACCATCATGCCCACTCGATTTAGTTGTTTTCAGATTCTGAACAACATTGATAATTTCATGATCATTGGTAGGCGTGAGAAATAATGGATTGGGTAAATAATCAGTAAAATTTGTATTATATGAATTCATATTAGATGCCAAACTAGGACCAATATTTATAAAATAATCATTAAATGAATTGGCAATTGTGGTAAAATCAGTAATTTCCTTATTGTCAATGATGATAGAGTTAGTAGTTTCTTTTACTGTCTTTCCCATAAGAGCATTGACAGTTTTCCACAGTGAAAAAAGATTATCCTTATTTTGTTCTATATTAATTTTCGGGACAATCTTATTACTGATGTTAATTGATTTCTCTATTTCCGGTATTTCATAAATGAGTTATTACTTTGATTCTTTATTGCTTGCTTATATAACTTATTACGGGTTGATATAGACCGCATAATACCTTTGGTAATCCAGGGTTGTCTATTTTTCTTTAAAGGTTTCCGTTTAACCAAAGGAATATTTTTCTGATAATAATACAATAATCTGCTGATAAATTTTTCATAAGCAGTATCAGCATTGCTTTCATCAAATACATCGCGCCATTCTTCCTGCGCTAAATCAAATATCAAAGAATTTATGTTACTTTCTGTTTCCTTATAATACATTTGAGATTTTTTATTTTCAAAATATTGTTTTGTTTGCAAAGAACTATTGTTGATGGTAAAAACAGGTAAATGATCGGATATATCATAATAAAATATACCATTTGTGAATTCTGTGTTTATTACATTTGAAAATATGTTATCAATAAGAGTTTTTGATGTACTAGAAATTCTTGTTGGGTTGTTGATATGTGGTTGAAATAAATAAGTTGCCAATAAACTTAGCAGCTGCATTGTATGATTATCAGAATTATTTAAAAGATCAATATTAAAATCTCCCATTATGAAAGTGTCTTTCTTTTCCTGAGAAATAATTTCTCAGGAATGAAGTTCATTGACGTTGTCTGCAAAAAAAAAAAAGAAATCCTTCAAAAATTCATAAAAATTCCCCAATCACTACCAAAACTGAACAATCTGTTCCTTGTGTTATTATCAACTTTTCCTGTAACTTTCATCCCAATCCGTTCACAATTTGTTGAGTTATTTTGCACACAAACAAACAAACAGAGAGGCAAACAAACAAACAAACGCCGATAAAAACATAGCTTCCTTCCTTGACGGAGGCAGATGTGAAGGCTGTATAACTTAAAATGATTTCAAGCACTGTTGTCTTGAATGCCATGACGTGTATTCCCTCCTCATCATGAGAGAAAAATATGGTTTCAAAAATGTCCATTACTATGTATACTTTCGAATCAAAACGTACGTCAAACAAGTAAGGAGAAACAACCTAAAAAACTGAATTCGATAGGAGAAAATGTGTTTTGTGAAAGTTTGGGGGTTTTCCCCCACGCCATGATAATACAGTTCGAGACAAATAAGCTTCAAATGTAGATCATCGTATGACTGTCAGAAGGAAAGATAATTAGGCGTGTTCCAAATTTTCGTGCTGGAGGCTTATCAGGGATTCACAGTATAAGATTTTGTTCTTTATTTATCCGTCTAGACCATCGTATCAGTTTGAAATTGTAAACTATTTAATACCCAACTTACATCCTTCTCTATACCTGTTCTGGTAGTTATTACAAGGGTTTTGTTTTTGTTTTTGTTTTTGTTTTTGTTTTTTGTTTTTTGTTCGGTTGGTTGCTTGGTTTGTTTGTATTTCACAATTAGGAGATAGAAGGAGAGAGAAGAGCGAGAGAGAGAGACTCTTTCCTGTCTAATGGATAGCTCAGAAGGTTTTATACAAGCTCTTGTTTTTTCGAAGTCTCGATTTACAAAATCTACCTTGTCAACGTTTGAACGCCTCATTTTAATGTTATCGTTTGCCAGAGATGCAATGAATTAGAAATAACCCTGTTGATTATATTATTGTAAAAAACATTTATTAGAGACAGACCAAGTTTTGCATGGTTAGCCTTCATAATCTTCATATTATGGAAATGCGCCCCAACGTCTAAAATGGAATAGGTCAAAAGGACAATTCTAAGGTCATTGCACTTTTTTCCCTGTCTATATAGCTAGCTGCTGGTCATACAATAATTGGGCGATTAGCCCGACGTGAGGCTCCGCGTCCTTGGGTAGAGCCTCACGAGGCAAGTGGGAATACGTTCACATCATCATTAGCAAAAGCCCGCCGGCCCGGCAATTCTGCTGGCGGAGAAACCAACGAGTGGATGTAGGGTATGAAGGTCAAGGAACGGTCGGGAGACGATCTATGGTATATAGCCATAAAGTTACCCCCCCCCCCCCCCCCCCACAAAAAAAAAAACACTACCTAAGCGCGCAATTTAAACAGCTCTTTTAATTTCGATACGACGTAGAATTCGGGAAGATAACAGGAGATATAGGAATCTGCTGACTCAGATCATTAATGTGACGAGAGAACATAATATCTGAAGAATTGACATCTTATGAAAGACCAAAGTAAGCCGTTTCTTTCCTTCTGTAAGGATACCAACTTACTCATCAAACCATTCAAACTAGCAGCTCTGAAACAAACATTGGACACACACACACGCACACACACACACACACACACACACACACACAAAGGAACATACAGTTGTAGTTAAGTCCGTTCAATTTCGTACTCTCATGTATAGGCCATCTGTATGACAATTCGAATGTATCTTGAAGTGAAAGGGTAAGAGACAAAGATATTATAATGCGATGATAATTGCTCTCAAGTTTTTCCTTTGAAATCAATTTTCAAAAGGTACGATAAATCTTTCCTCCAAAGGTTGTTCCATAAATAAGAAGCACCAGTAAATACATTGTGCCCTGCGAGTTATCTAGCATAACTTCTATATTAAATGCGTACCTCGTGTAATTCTACAGCGACTCCCTGAAATCCAGCAGCAAAGTAATTAAGAGTGGAGTGGACTTGTCCACTGTGATGTCTCGGGCATACTACGCGTCATCATCAGAAGGGTCGCATCCGGTCATTTGCATTTAACAAGGGGGTTCCCCATTCCCTTCCCACAAAGCATGTTTTTCAATAATAAAGGCTTCGAGGATTGTAAAAGGAAGGGTTGCATGTACTACGGCTTTAAGGAGGGATTAAACGGATCTAGCCGTGGTCCTCAATGACCTTAAATCGTAAGTCCACGCAATATTCAAGCTGAATATAATTAATTGATCTAGATAGGGTAAAAAAGAAGAAAGAAAACAATGAGATATTGTATCAATAGACTTAAAATGAGATGGCCGAATGTTATAGTTTGACATAATTTCACCGAATAGTGCGACTATATTATACGGATTAAGATGTAATTATGCATGTGTTGTATATGCAATGTTTGCATATTATGATGCTACGAAAATCCCTTATTTGTAAAAACATGAATTATGAAGATATAGAATTCCATTGCTTTCTATTTTTTTATGTTCTATTTTGTTAAATCCACTGACAGAGGTATATATTTTTTCCAATTTTACCCTACTTAGTTCAGCTGACTTCAACAGATTGATAGATTGATAGAATAAGATGTTGAGAGGGAAAGTGATTGGAGAGAGAGACAGACACACCTACATACACACCCATAATACAAACAAACACACATACTCCAGTACATATTACCTCATGGCATTTTAATTTGGACATCTATATTCTGATCAGTGATTATAATATAACGATGATATTGATAACAGTGTTATGAAAGGTAATTTCGGTTTACAAAGCACATTAATTACGATTATTTCCATTTCCAAGATCAGCTTCACATTGTTTGAAAAGCTAATCATTAGTGTACATTTAGTGGTGCTAATAATAAATTATAGGCCTCGTATCAATTTCAAACCAGCATTATGTTTTAGATACCCTTATAATCTTGTATACTTAGAAATAGGAATGGAACATGCAGGTGGATCGAAGTATCTACAAAGTTTGATGACGTTAGCATATGCTGAAAGAGGGGGTCTTTTTTTAGTCAAAGCCATAATTCCATCTCAGTATCTGCTGCAAAAGCTCGATGTCTGTATAAACTCAATGGAAAACACAGACCCTTTCTCAGAAATTCGCGTTTTCCACTTGAACTATTAAAAGCCATATGCGGGCGGAGTATGCGAAGGAGACAACATGCCAAAAATATCCTGGCGACTGCAACTTATTCCGGAGAAACAGTGCAAGAAAAACATGTTGAAAATAGCTTGAATAAAAAAAAAAGGAGGGGAGGTTGATGAAGGGCAACAATTTCAACGATTCGATGGACCATCAGTAATCTATTTTTCCCTCGAAAAATGACGGCGCGCCAGAATCTAGTATGCGTGTGTGTCTAAAGAGAGTTGTTGTCGTTGCTGATGATGGTGTGGTTTTTCTTGCTCTTGTTTTTGTTTTTTTTTTTCATTTTTCTGAATGCGTCAGGCATGTTTCTATAGGATGAAGTTTGAAGTTTGTTCGCGAGGTCTGTAACAATTGAGCGCCTTCGAGACCCCATGGTTCATCGCCGCTATTTGGTCTGCCCGCTAGACTGGAAACAATGTGCGGCGACGCCAGCGGCAGGAGGAACTATCGCTGTAATAGCTGGTTCATGAGGCCAGGAAGGTGACAGAACTCATCAAGTCAATTCTAGACTATTTATGGAAAAACTCTAAAAAGGGGTATGGAGAAATGATAACGTGCATAATATAGAAGGTATTTCATATGCTATGTCTATTTTTCAGTACATCAAGGAAGACACATGCACACACACACACACACACACACACACACACACACACACACACACATTCTAGTATTTTGGTCTTGTCATGCTTCAAAAAATAAAAAGAAGGAAATCACAAATTAATTAGGATAAACCATATTGAGATCCTGTTGTTTCTAATCACATTCTGATGAATACGATTTAAAAAAGGGATTATCTTACTTCATGAGCTTGGGCTTGTCACTTTGTGCTATAGATAGCGATGATTGCGCCCTCGCACTACATTGTTCAGGTTTTCAATGTTAAATCAAGCGATATCTACTTCGCGTTAGTGCAAATTTTGCAATCATGTGATACTAGAAGTATGCTCCAGTCGTTTCGCTATTTATTGCTTATTTTTTCTTCATTGCGGGGGGGGGGGGGGGGGAGGGGGAAAGGGGGTGGGTCTGCCAGGAAGACAAAACCACTGTTAAATATTTGGCTACTCAAAGCCTGCGAGCAAAAGGTTGTAGGGTGTAAAAGTAATCCTGACTACAGTATCAGTCAGTTATCTTTTCCTGAGAGAGATGTGCAAGATGAGGTTCATTCCCTTGCAATTAATCACATTTTCGATGTATGTTTGGCTTCTTTTCACCCTCCAAAAATGTTGAATCTGTATCGTGTAACTCGTACAAAATGCCCTCATGTCCCTGCTTTTATAAAGACGAGGAATTTCATCATAAATTTGATATTCTGCAATGCGCAGGAATTGCATGAAAAGCACAATTAAAGAAGGAGTCCACTCAAAAATTTGTTCAATTTTATACGAAAGAGAAAAAACCCTGAAACAGTACAAAACTTATCTAAATCTTATGAGAAATGAGGAGGTTATGAAATTCTGAAATTTCAAAATTGTTGGGAAACCACTTCTTGACCAGTCGTAAGAGATATTCAAGTCAGCAAGTTGATAATGTCATTCTCACAATTTCTTATTAATTCAATATACAGAAATTACAATAATCTCATATTCTGCTGTATAAAGATAAAACTTGCCCCAACCCCCAAAATTACAAAGAACAAAATGTTAACTATACATGCAGTATACAACTTTAATATTCTAAAATGGGAGTATGCTTTCACCTGTAACAGCTAAAAATAATAAATTTTCCTTATTTCATACATAATATGGTATGTAAGAAATTGTGAAGGCACGACGTCATCAACTCGCTCATTTAAATAGTCATAAGGATTTGCCAAGAAACGTTTTCCGAAAAATATGAAATTTCAAACTGTCATATCTTGATCCTTATTTCTTATCCGAGTTTAGGTCATTTTTGGAACGTTCTGTAGGATTTTTTTTTTTGTAACTTTCTTTTGAAGTTTACTTATTTTTGGGGTAGATTTCCTCTTTAAATGCTCCAGTCATAATCCAACTACACAACAGACAGAAAATAAATGAATCGAAATGGTAATTATCAAAGAGTCTGACAAAAATGTCATTACACTATCAAAGGGGATGGCTAGTAACTGATCAGTGGGAATCATGTGCAGTTTAATGTTTCCAGGTTAGCATGCCTGTACAGTGACGGGGCATTAAACTGCACATTACTTGAATATGAGACCGTTCTGAAGCAAATAATTTTCACACAACAACAGATATATATTGTACTCTTAAATGAATCCCACAAGAATTGGAACAATCACCCCGAGCATTCCCACTGATTCCCACTGATCAGTTACTAGCCATCCCCTTTAAACTAAAAAAGACGGTCTAGGAATTCATGTCGGTTCTGACATTCCGTAAAGAGAGAGTGAGAGAGTAGAGAGGGAAGAACACTATGATTATTTATCAACCCTTTGTATACTACGTTCATTTCCTGTCCATAGGTTAATAGTGTGTGAAGTTTGTGCACATTTCATTCATTGGCACAGAAACGGTTAAAAGGGATGGTATTGTTTTGGTTGAGAAGGGATTTCAAATTTTAACTTGTTGCGAGATTATTGAACAACACCTACACACATGAAATACAAAGAGCATATACTATTCCAAGAGAAATGAAACGTTTATTTGATAGATATTGGGCGAAAAATGGCCGAGATATCAAAACACAAAATAAAACAAAGAGGTCCTAATAACAGGTGAGACCCACCTTTCCGACTCTTTTTGCCGCAATACAAATGCATGTAGGCCTACTTTTAAACGAACATTGTTAACTGCCTTTACCTCAATAAAACGATTCGATGTTTTTGAACGTTGGTTTGGGGATGACAGATATTTCCCCTCAATTGTTCTTGTAAATAAACATTTTCTCCCAAGTAGCTTGTTCAAAGTTGCCTTATTTTCAGCCCCTCCCTATAATAACAGTTATACATCATGAAATTATGAAAGAGATCTATTATGAACTTTCTACAGTCACGCAGGCTATCAGTATCACCATATTACATGGTAAAAGAAATGACATAAAATCAACAACCATTCGTCTCATGAGGGTGGAATTAGCGTGCCTTTACAGAGCGAGTATTGTTATGTATTAGTCATATCTTAGGAAACAAAATGACGTTCATACGTTTCTAGATAACCGTGCCAGAATGGAAATTTCAAAGAATGGTATAAATTAAACGTCATCCAAATCAAGGCTATACAGTGGCAGATCACAATTCATTTGCACCACAATGCCCTCGTATCCACATCACTTGATACACTATATCCCAGCAAAACTTCCAGTATGCCCACTTGTGGTTCTCCACCTACAGCCAACAACAGGGAACAAGAACATAAAGAAAAAGTCCAGCGACATATCTTTGACATTATGGGTTGATCATCCTTTCTTACCAGAGAACATCGCCAGGTATTCACGTGGCTCCTTTGCCTCCTCGATTTAAGTGTTGCCTCTCATACTGGTATGAATCTATGAATCGCCGGGTCCTCCCTCCATGCTCCGGATATTATCTTATGTGTAGCTTGAACTTCATCATGGTCAACATTTTCTGCAGATGTCAGTGGGTACCTCGTCAAGATCTAGTTGTTTATCACGCAGGCACACATGATGATCAAGAACTTGAAAGTCTCTTGCCTCTGTTGAAATGTAGTCAGGAAACGTCAGAACCTGATATGAAAATGTTTATACACATAGCAATTTGTAGATAGGTATTCCTATTAAACATGTATACAATGAAATAAAGTTAACAGATGGTAGAAAGACTAAGAATATAGATGTCGAGATTATATGCCTGTGAGCCATGATGCCAAAGGCATTTTCCACGACCCTCCTGGGACGACTCAACCTGTAGTTGTAGCTGGTTGTAGATAACCTCTCTGGGAACTTGGGGTTGATGAGAATAGGGCTTCATCAGCCATGGTTTGAGAACGAAAGCATCACCAGCAACGAACTGGTATGTGATGGGCCTTTCATCGTTCGGGATTGGTTCTGGTTGAGGCAGTCCTGATTTGTCCCCATCTACTGCTTCGTACAGGTTGCAGTACTTCCACGTTTCTCCATCTGAGATGCCTCCCTCTGTTCCAACGGTTACAGCTCGTTATTCCGAAGGTTCGTTATTCCGAAGGCTCTTTATTCCTAAGATTCGTTATTCCGAAGGTTCATTGTTCCGAATTTCATTTTCAGATTAACCAATCTTCGGAGTAACGAACCTTCGGAATAACGCCTCAAATATTCGGATTAACGAACCCTTTTTCATTTTCGGATTAACGAACCTATAGGTATAGGGAATTTGCGTGTTTCGGATTAACGACCCTTCGGAATAACGAACCTTCGGAATAGCGAACCTTCGGAATAACGAACCTTCGGAATAGCGAACCTTCGGCATAACGAACAGCACCCGTTCCAACATCCACATAGGCCTACAGGAATCTTTAGGCCTATCCTGCATCTGCGACTGCCATGAGAATATACAACGATGTGAAACGGCAGCTTTGTAATTGAAAAAAACGGACCCTGAATTTGATGGCTTTTTAAATGCCAATGCTTGCCGTCGACAGCATCCAAGAAATTATTGAGGTAGTTCCATCAGGGAGGTGGAATCTCTTGCACTTCCCTGGTTCCACCTGGTGTTGAACCCCAGAGCCAAATCCTTCCATTCATCCTCCGTTGTTGGACATCTGAGCACTTCGCCCTTGAAGATCTCAACTATTGCACAGTACACTTCGGGCAAAAAAATTGGAGTTCGTGCTCTCACCAACTCCATCCAGTTGTACAAGTGGCAGACGAATTTTCCGATGGCCATAAATCGGAGGATGGCAGCCACTTTTGAGCCAACTTCGAGTGGTTCTCTCACAAATGTTACTTGCTTCTTAAGGTGAGTGGTCAGCCTTTCATCCATCTCTTCAAACAGGCAAGGTGTGATTCTCAAATAGCTTTTGTATCCTTTTGGGTCCTCCCTATATGCAGCTAAGTCAGTACTGGTCAAAATGCCCTTTATACACATTTTATACGTCTTTTCCCTCGCTTCTCTTTCTGCTCCTTTTGAAGGTGTTGTTGCTCCTCAAAAACAATGAGCCCACATATAATCACGTTGCTCTGCAACAGCTTCCCGACTATTCAACACATTGAATGCTCAGTTGTGAGTTTCTTCAATTACATTTTGTCTCCCTCTACAAATTACATTTGTTAAGATTGCAACTGCTGATCTGTAAATAAACAAACATGTCGGAAAAAAAGGAACCAGAGGGACTCGAACCTGTAATCTACTGCTTTCCGGGCAGCGACACTACCACCAGGCTGTCCTGTCACTACCACCTGGTTTCTGGCAGTGACACGATGAACATGGAACAAATACACAAAGCGAAAGTTTTCGAATGATTTTCCCCTCAGCCGAAAGACGAATTTTGAATGTTTATAGTTCGTAGCAATCAGAACATAACGTAGTGTTATCTGTAACAAGCAAAAACAAAAAACAAAAAACAAATAAAAACAAAACAAAAAAAAACTCGCATGTTTTTATTTTAACCTACTATCTTGTCGCGCGAAATGCTACAGTACATTAGCTCAAACAAGTCTCCATCGTGACGGAAAAGAAGAAAATTGTGATCCGTGACAATGAATATCAGTGTGTGAACAACTCGTGAAACAAAATCCTGATTATGCCGTAGAAATGACATAACAATGAGACAGACATTTCTTAAATTCAACATGACCGGCACGACATGCATGGTGAGGTGAATCGCGTAAGCCCGAATTCGTGTAAGTGTCAGGGTGACTTATTTTACAACAATCGTATACGAGATGTTGATTACTAGTTCCAGAAGACACTGAAAGTTACATGTTTTGATTGCCGTTTGGGACAATGACTAAATTGACCGCATAACCCATCATTTTCACGTTATCCCTTCCCACAAATTAAAAAATGAAACTCAACTATTTTAAAAGGGAAGAAAGATAATGAAAACACATAGAACCAAGATGAACCTCACCAGAACGCTACAATAAGTATGACTCACGAGGGATTGATATATTTTCCAGGAACTGTTACCATTATTTTTCATTAAGGAATAATTATGCAAATGCAGCTCTATGGCACACACATGCATCACTGCACGAGTGGCCATTTTTCTTCAATAAAAAGATACACACGACACTATCAGCTATGCTTGCCTCTTCCATGTCTTTTGTGTGTGTGTGTGTGTGTGTGTGTGTGCGAGAGAGAGAGAGAGAGAGAGAGAGAGAGAGAGAAAGACGGGAGAAAACAGACTAACCGAAAGAAAAGGGTACGAGGAGATATGCTGAGGAGCCTTCTTTATACCGCGTAAGTCAATATTGCCGGAAAAGGATTGAACATAATCTACCCAGCTTTACGTACTGTCTGCACGCGAGCTCTAATGATTTCACGTAAAGATTATCCGAAGACTGGCGCGAATAGTGATACATGAAAGGGAAATGAGACACATTTCGCGAAGCCAGCGATGCGTGGTACAAAAATGGCGCCATTAGTGCAGCCAAGTCCATTGCTTCGTCTGCCTCCACACGACCAGCAATAGGCTCTTCTGGCTCCCTCTCTCCCCCACTCTCTCTCTCTCTCTCTCTCTCTCCAAAGGATCGCTCAGGTCATTAACCTCCGATCCCATCCTCCAAACTGCCCGCGCCCCGCCCAATTATGAATGCATCCCACAAATAGTCGATATCCTCGAGCAGGTGGGACTGTTCGTATGCTCGGAATGCAACGAGCGCACCCTCCTGGCACGTCTATTCGTAGGTGCAATTTCGCGGAAAGTCATATGGCGCGGAAGAGCGCTTCTCAGAAAAAAAAAATCCTAATACACAGCGCTTTGCAGAACACAAATCTAGGGGCGAGAAAATCGAAGTCTTTGCACTATTAAAGAGGATTTCTTACTTCTGTGAAGAGAATGCATAATCGAAGAAAAGGAGAGGAAAGAAGGCCGAATCTGGTACAATCTAACGCAAAGTTTCACGGGAATTCTTTTCTTCTCTCACATTTCTCAGATATATTCCACTCGGATTGAAGTCCATGTTTGTTTGTTGTTGTTTTTTTCTCTCTCTCTTTCTCTGACTTTTTTCTTTAATCCAACACGATTCTTGGAAATCATCTGACCTCTGCTCAGCTTCCGTCAACATAGGGCTGCATTCTGTGGATTCGTCAAGGGCTTTGCATTTAAACGTTAACAGGTCAATATACAAAGATACATATTTTATTTCATCCCCCCCCCCCCAAAAAAAAAGAGGAAACATATTGACGTAATTAACTATATACTCCACCATCCTCAATGTGAATTACCTCTTCTCTCTTTCTCTCTCACTCTCTCTCTCTGTCTCTCTCTTTCTATCTATCTCTCATTCATCTTTCATCGGCGATACTCAGATTTAAGCACAAGAGTTAAGCATTTTATGTTATCTGTTTTACTCTATTCATCTTTGCTCTAAATACGAAATAGATTGTTGATACAATTTCTTTTAATGACATTATTTTGATATTCTTTTTAGTAGCCAGAAAGGATAAAGGTTTGCTTAGAAACACTGCTTACTTCAAAATCTTCGACTACCCAAAGGGTTTTTTTTTTTTATTTGATTATGGATGTCCAAATAACGCTTATAAAATATTTCACAAGAGTAATGTTAATTTAACTCGTTGCTTGATATCGGTGTAACAATAATTGTGTTATGTCGTGTAATAATCTTATGAGAATTTGAATATATTGGCGGCAAACTGTTATTGACCAAGGTTTAATCGTTTTGAAATAAATGGTGAATCAGAAGTAGCGTTACAGCTCTTTATGATAATGGAAGTTCGGGACTCCGAATAACCTGACGAAAATGGTAATAAAAATAAAAAACACAGAACAGAATCATTAAGTTCCGTTAATCAGACTAACACATGATTCTTTCATCCGAGAATAATATTTGTAGGTGTAGTTTCCAGTTTCACTGAATAAGAAAATACAACCTGTTTCCTCCTCGGACATTTTGTCTCCGGAGGATAGGTCTGATTGGACAGATACATCAACATCTTCGCATGACGAAGCCTAACAAAAGTAGTAACAGTAAAGGGTTGATAAAAACCGGCATCCAGCATATCCAGCTCTGATTCCTTTTCTGTCTATCTTTGCATGTTTTAGGTGCGTGGGTTTGTGTGTGTTTTGAAGCGTGCACATTCGTTTCAAACATTTTGATTGAGTGAAAAGTTCATGGAAATAAAAACCACCGTGTTATAGCCAGAAGCAAGAGAGGAACGTAGCCATACGTATAATTAATTAATTGAAGTGTGTGTGTGTGTGTGTGTGTGTGTGTGTGTGCGCGCGCGCGCGCGTATGTATAAGTGTGTGGCTGCAGGTTTTACAATGGGCAATCATTTTCTTTACCTAGAGAGAAAGGGGGTATTAAGATGTCTTTCAATGAGAGTATGATTAAGGCCTATGAAATTATGTTAATCCTGTGTGTAGACCGGTTACAGCTCGTTATTCCGAAGGTTCGTTATTCCGAAGGCTCTTCAGTCCGAAGATTCGTTATTCCGAAGGTTCGTTATTCCGAATTTCATTTTCGGATCAACAAATCTTCGGAATAACGAACCTTTGGAATAACGCCACAAATGTTCGGATTAACGAACCCTTTTTTCATTTTCGTATTAACGAACCACGAGGTATAGGGAATTTGTGTGTTTCGGATTAACGATCATCGGAATAATGAACAGCACCCATAATGGTTTGCTAAGGCGCCTTGCAAAATGTGCTTTTAAAACTGGGGATCGCGCAGAATAAATCATGGCAACATGTTTTGCGTATGTGAATATGAAAAGAGGGGGAGACACGTCTCTCTTTCAGGATAGAGGCGAGAAATGTAGCTGAGAGGAGTCTTAGAGAGACAGAGACAGATAGAAAAAAACAGCAACAACATTAGACAATCCATATAGGCTGTGTATAGTAGCATCATGGTACAAGAAAAGAGAGCAAGAGAGCATAAGGAAACAAAAAGTGGAGGAAGATAAAGAGAGATAGGCAGAGAGAATACACACACATACACACACACACACACACACACACACACACACGTACTCTCTAAAAAAATCGAGTGAAAATATTCATTCTTAAAGGAGTGAATACAAAAACGAGTGAATTTAGAGTGAAATTGGAGTGACTTTGAGTGAAAATGTTCATTTTCACTCATTTTGGAGTGACCTCAGGTATCACTTGAAGATTCTTGAGTGATCCCTGAGGTCACTCTAAAACGAGTTAAAATGAACATTTTCACTCAAAATCAACGTCAATATCACTCTAGATTCACTCTTTCATGTATTCAATCCTTTAAGAATGAATATTTTCACTCGATCTTTTTTAGAGAGTAGAATAAGATTTACAAAGTAGGAGAAAGAGAGAGGATGGGATGATATAGAATAAAGTGAGAGAGTCAAAGTGCATTTCAATACAATCTTTACTTGCATGGCTTCACCACATAATACTTGTAGTTTAAAGAGATTCTATCACAATTGGACCTAACAGAAGAAAGTTATGGAATTCTAAACATTCACAACATGTTTTTCACGAAACAGCGATATAAGCATAATTTGATAATATCTTTACAGTTCTCTTTGTCAAATGTTTATTCTGTTTATCAAAGCCAACATGGGTATGCTGTTTGATATGGACAAAGGGTGGGGGAGGAGGAGGAGGAGGGGAAATTTAAACACACATACAAACACAACGCACATATTATTAATTATTTGGGATATCTGGAGCGTGTGTCCATGAAAACTGAATCTTAAAGGACAAGTTCACCTTCATAAACATAAGGATTGAGAGAATGTAGCAATATTAGTAGAACACATCATTGAAAGTTTGAGGAAAATCAGACAATCCGTTCAAAAGTTATGAATTTTTGAAGTTTTTGTGCAGTACCCGCTGGATGAGAAGACTACTGCAGTGTATGAATAATTTAGATGTCACATAAGTACAACAATATAAGGAAAATATAAAGAGAATTTCACAAAATTCCATCTGTTGAAAAAAGTATATATTCCCCTGACTCGTTACCGACAAATGTTATGGGTAATATTATTCCCCCTGCCTTTAGAAAGAGGCAAGTCAAGTTGCTCTTTTATTATGCGAAAAAAGTGAAAATATGTTGAATTTTCTTTTACATTTTCTTTATACTGTTGTACGCATATGACTCACAAGCTGTAGTAGTCTCCTCATCCAGCGGTTCCAAGACAAAAATTTAAAAAATTCATAACTTTTGCATCGATTGTCCAATTTTCCTCAAACTTTCACTGATGTGTTCTACTGACATTGTTGCATTTTCTCAATCCTTATGTTTATGAAGGTGAACTTGTCCTTTAAGAAGAATCACACTCCTCATTCTAGCTATACTGATAAGGAAAATAGACAGGTATAGAAAAGAGAAGAAGAACAGAGGCAATTAGCTGAAAAGAAAGGGGCTAATAAGAGAGAGACAGAGAGAGAGAGAGGAATAGAGACAGCGATGGAAGTAGAAAAGGATTTCGCAAGAGCTACTGTCGCGCACGCGTGGTAACTCGATTACAATACGAACACCTTTAATTCCACGAAAACGGTCCCCGCTGAGCAGTGAGCGGGGTCTGATCGTTCACCCTCACTTTTCCTGGAACCCGTCGACGCTTTGGAGACGGCGACCTTTTCTTCTCACCCATCCCGACGAGTCATGCGTTAACTCATTTGCTTAAATGCCTCTTCCCTCCGCACTTTCTTACCGGGCAAATTGCCCCTACTGCTTGTAGATCGTACCTCCCTGTGGGTTATAATTCCCATGCTGTGTATCCGTCTTCTTCCGTAAACTTGTAAACGTGTTACGTTGGTTCTGATTATGCATGTATCCGGAAGATGTCACTGAAGTATTGGATTTCTTTGTGAAATCAATTATCCGGTGGTGAGTTCACGCGCTCGACGGGGAGATGGACCAGAGAGATGAACTATACATCGCCCCGGTGACTCATTAAAAAACCTCATTACTCCACACCATGCCGCTGTGTAGGTACAAAGAAATAGTCTAATATCCAATCTCTGGTCATTATGAATTTCCCGCTTTCCCGCTTTCCAATCACATTTGCCTCATTTCCCTTACATCGGCAAACACGTCGTAATCATCACTTCTTCAGTGGAATACAGTACATGAAGGAGTCAAGACTTGTCAAGAGCTACAATGTGATAAGAGAATGAATCGAGTATAGAGGAGCAGGTTAATTGTGCACTATCTGTAGGTAGTAGTCAAGTCCAAAGAACCGAATTTTCGTGGTTTGATGCATCTTTTTTTTATTATACAGTGTAATTTCACTATTTATTATCAGATAGGGTTTTTTTTTAAGTTATAGTAAAAATAAGATAATTTGGCGTTTGAACCTTTTGTTCATACAATGGTTTGCTACAGAAACAGATATTCTAAAAGCCCCTTTATTGCTATTTTTATATACATGATTATAGAAACATTTCAAAATATCAATCTTTTTCCTCTTTCTCTCATGCAAAATTTTGTAGCTTTGTACAGACTTTTAGCCTTCTCAATAAATTACAATCTTCCCCACTGTGACATAATTATGCTAATAAAGTATTTGTATTTTATTTCCCTATTTGCTGGGTTACCACTTCAGAAAAAAAACCACAAATAAGTTGGAAAGAATTGTCTTATGTTTGGAATGTATGCAATTATGTCCCACATCAGCATGTCTTGTGCTGCGTCTCCTTTCTTCTGAAGATATACGTGAGCTTAAATCAGTGTTTATTACGTCACGTGGGAATGGAACGTTTTAGGGTGTCACAAGAAGATATGTCCGAAAAGAAGAAGAAGAAGAAGAAGAAGAAGAAGAAGAAGAAGAGCAACAACAACAACGGTTGGTCATTGCTCAGAATTGACTCTTCCATGAAATAAAAGTGTCAATCACGTTTTCAAACTTGAAATGACCTCGTTTAAACCACAGCACCTCTATGAACCTCCACCCCATTCTTCTTTTCCGTCTTTCTCTCTCGGTCCTCTAACCCCCCCCCCCCCTCTCCCTTTTTACGTGTAATACGGTGTATCTTCCTCTCTGTAGCTATCTATATATATATATATATATATATATATATATATATATATATATGTATATATATATATATATATATATATATATATATATATATATATATATATGGGTGAGAATTTTGAACGATGTACAATTGCCAATTTTCGTACCTTATGACATTCTTTCCCTTAGAACACGCCAGGATGATCTAAGAAACCAGATTTTTTCATGTCATCTGAAAGATTGGTAAATTTCCTTTCAGGAAATATATGGTTTGGTTGACTTTTGCCTGATATTTTTCATTTCACAAGGACTTAAAGCGTAAAAATACGGTAAAAACGCTATTTTCACAATAATTTTTGTTTTTCAAACTAATGATGTGCATTTTTAATGGTACGTGGCATCTAATATCTGACCATGTTCTGGATCTGACATATCATGGGTATGTACCACAAAATTATAAGAACTTTATGAGCACGTACAAAATTACAGAGAACAATTAAAATATCAAAGTCCTAAACAGACGAACTTCCGTGATGCTTTTATTTCTATCGCTGCTGCAAATTCTACTTTGTTGTCCCAACTGTAACGTAGGCCCTATACGAAAATTTGGTGTTCCACCTAATGAACATATCCTGCAAAAATTGTACGTCTGCTGGCTGTACATGGGACGTAATATTCTTTTGTGCAAAATTATACTCAGTTTTCGTCACGGACGTGCTTCCGCTATTTTCTAATAAAGATCGTAGCCCATGAGACGTTATTGGCGATATTGTTCTGAGTCGTAATCAACTAAGGTCTAGCAACACGATAATATGTTTGTTTTGAGTTTCTGTCCATCCTTTGTCAAATAGGAACCGAAATTGTATTTTTAGACGAACCTCCAAGAAAAAAAGAACGTCCGTGATGATTAAAATGTTTTCGAGTGGGACACCATCTTGCTTTGATGGCGAAGGTGCATTTTACCTTTGGCTCTCTTGCCGAGGAGCTGCATGCCATTTTTGGAGCGGACTGAGGTTCGTCCGCAGTTTTTGGACCATGCAATTCACCAAAAACCAAGCAAATGATTGATATTTTCTCTGAAAATTCACCTCCTGATCCCCCTCTGAGCAATACATATGTTGTAAGAATGTCAAATTTCCTATAATTTGCATTGACAATACCTTTTCAAATTTTTGAAAGAGTTAGGAAGGCTAGGTACTCTCTGCCGATTAGTTATCCGTCCTGGAACATGACCCTAGTAGTAGAACGAACGTGCGTGATAATTCCAGAGAACGTCCGTGACGTATGCAATCCCTCCGATAGGGATAACTTGTCCCGAAAGTGTCCTGTATTCTTTAAAACTTTTGGCTCGAATAGCGACAAATAAAGTTTTACAAAGTAAACAGTGAGTTTAGAGCAGTAGTTTCAGAATTTTTAAGGCGTTATGTGATCATGATGAACAAACAATTGAAAATTAACTCACAATTTTACGCTTGTTTTCCCTCTAATTATACAAAAACAGCTAAACACTTAAAACAAAGTTATGGGAAAATGGAATTTTGCTTAATCTGTAATTTCTGTACGTTTAAATTTCTTTCTAATGAGGTTCTTGAGACAATTTGTACTGTTACAGGTTCTGAAAGTTTCGCTCACGGACGTTCTGTCCGAGAAAGGAAATTTCTGACAATTACAAATATATCACTGCACATAAGATTAAAGTTAGTTGAAAATATTACCAAATCACCGAGCCGCTCATACCCGAAAGTGAATAGCGTTCAGCACTAAATTTACCTTTAATAACAAACGGAAAGTGTTTTTTTCACGGATGTTCGTTGGTTGAATAAGTCAATGGATTACATAATAGGAGAAAGAGGATCAGTGCCACTTTTTAGTGACAGGTGCTCTAAGTGTTTATCTTTTGAGTATGGTAGCTGCCGTCTCAAACAGAACACATCCAGTTTTGGTCTAAATAACGGACGTTCGCTGTAATTGTCATGATATTAAATACCTTAATTCATTCTTATTTTTCTCTTCATGACGATTTTTCTCTCATCCCCTCAATAGCCTGAACATGCTGCGACCAAACAGAAAACAAAAACAAAACAAAACAAACCAAAACAAATCCGAAAAGTGCTACGCAATCACATTCACGGAAGAAGTCTGTAATGAGCATGTGTTGAATAAGAAACCCGAAAAGTTTCAAAAGGACGTGGAAGCAGTTGAATGAAAATGACTGAGAAACAGAGAAGGGATCGAGCTCCAACACACAGAGAAAAGAATTGCCAGTGCACTCCCGTTATACCAAATCCCTCTGGAGAAGTTTTTGTTTGTTTGTTTATGTTTTTTATTCATCGAAATGCCGTCACAAGCGAACAAAAATCATGCAGTATACAATTATTGTCTGATGAAAACACACAAATCCTCCGCTTATCATCACATGGTGTTGTTTTATACTTATCAATGAAAAGCAATATTCATTTGTAATTTTTTCCAAGATTTTTTTTTTCATTTTACATTTGAGAGACAGAGAGATCGTCAGTTTGTGCTTTTGTGCTTACTTTGAAAACACATGTTAAAAAAAGTAATGATTAAGAATAGGTTTAAGGTTGCACTTTGATACGTTCGCTCTTCCAAAGATTTGTTACTCCGATGTCCAGAGGTTTGTTATTCCAAAATGAAAAAAAAAATTAGTTAATTCAGGAGGTTTGTTATTACCAATGTTCTTCGAAAAATAGATATTAAGGACCATTATTTTTAGGTCCGTTCTTCTAAAAGTGGAATGGGCCTGTTATTGGTTTAGGTGAAAACGGTTATTATGAGGTTTTGAAATTGGAGGATTTTAGTTGTTAACTTGTTTCTCCACATTTGGATATTAAAGCGAACATAAGTTTTCATGTTCCAATTAATAAGCATTTCGGATAACCTTCGGAGATTCCTATCATTTACCGAATAAAAAAGTTTCATAATTATAAGAACTCTATTAATTTTCGTATTGACAAACTGTATGAATAACGAGCCTCCGAAACGACGCGTTACAAAAGGTTTGTTATAACAAACCATATTGTATAATATCGAAGTCACAAACATCCATCCAAGATATATGGACTTATTGTGTCTTGTTATGACGAAACTTCGCAGTATCGAACCTATTATCATTTCTGACTAATATAATAACACAAATTTTTCTCGGTAACAGTGTGTAACACAAGGAGCAAACACAGAGGGATTTCTTCCCAACGTATTCGTTTGCCCTCCCCAGCTAAACTTCGTATTTCTATAACGGAGCACATTTCTGTTGTTTTTCTATATCAATTCTTTGTCATAACTTTAGCTGTGACCATGTTCGTTATATAAAAAGCAAATTTTGCATTGTAGACTTTATTGAAGTTTAGGACCTGAATATTTACTTCATGATAGCGAAATTTTGATAAATATATTAGTTCTCAAGGATGGACTACGTCACTGAGATTACACGTACGTTTGTACGTTCATTTACGAGAGATGGAAATATTGTTTTCTTTGATTCCTCAGTATGAGAAGATAAGCAAGCTTATATAATTGAGAATTGGTAATATCTATTCAGGATTTTGCAGAGGAGTTAGTTCTCGACATGAAATTGCTGTTTGTTGTGAGTAGAATGCGTTTCCAACTCAAGAGAGCTGCATTGTTCAATATCGTGTTTGTTCAGAACGTCCGTGAGCTACATGCGAACCTCCGTGATGAAAACTATGCTATGTTTGTTGGGTTATAGAGACTGCCCAGATGAGATACATCTTAAAAAGGTATATTATTATTTAGGAGTGAGGATTAAAGTATAGGATAGTGAAATAAGAGGGGAAAATATTGAGTTTCTGTAAAATGCTCGCAAAGTGGAGAAAGTGTTTAGCGGAAGAGCAATATTTTCACAGAAATGACGAATTTAGTTAAATCATCAGTTGTCTACCATTACGTACAGGTTAAGAGTACAAGCTTAATATTCTGCAATCACGTACACATGTCCCTTAAGATATTTCGTTAGGATTTTGAACTGAATCAGATCTTTGGAAACTATGTTAAATGGTATTCAAATGTATGTGCAGTACTATTCCTCACGGACGTTCGCTGCTCTGGACATGGTAAACTTCAGCGGTGAATAAAAACTTGTTCCTCTGGGAAAATCCTAGTATAATTGGGTTCATATTAAAGCTTGAGTTATACTCTTTCAGGTAAGATGAATGATTTGGAGAATTTCCTACTTTTTAAATTTTGCCTTGTTTTGGCTCAATTGTACATCGTTCAAAATTCTGACCCATATATATGTATATATATATATATATATATATATATATATATATATATATCCCTCTCTTTAACTGCTCAGCCCGAAGTTCAAATGTCGCTTCTCGGAAACCAGTCGGGACGCTGGTCTCCGCGAAATACCCCGGAGCGCTCAGCTGGCGTTGGGACGCCACGATTACACGCATCGATCTGTATTCTTAGCGTTTACCTGTCCGATGTGAGGGTGTTTTTTTGTGTGTGTGTGTGTGCGTGTGTCCCTGATTCTAAATGAGTACGTGTAGATGTGTGTGTATGAATATATGGTGTGTGTGGACGAATTTCAGTGATTTCCGCAGCTACGATGATTGAAGTTAAGATAATATAGTTGAAATTAGAGAATGCATGAAATAATCGTTCCCCTCTCCTTACACTTAACCCCCCCCCCCCGAAAATAAGAATGGAATAATATGTAGGTAAAAAATCTGATTGCAATTATTAAAAAAAAAAATGTCAAAATCGACCAAGGAACCTACAGCATGGAACAACACTTTTGTCTCAAGTTCAATGCCTCACAAACATTTTTACTGCAGATCATAATCTCTTCCAATATTAAATCTAAATTACTTGTGCATTCAAATTAGTACTTGGTCAATAGTTTTCTTCAAGTTTGTACCTGCTGACAACGGTATTACCCGATAAAATGTCTTATATACAAATAATATAAATTATCGCTTGTTTTGTTTTGCGTTTTATTTTGCTTTACTATAATATGGTTAAGTAAAAGAAAAATTTATTGATTGAATAAAATAGTTTAGATAATAATAGAGGTTGGAAAGTCTGTGAAGATAGGATTCAATATACAACGTGTACGGTATTAAGAAGGAATAACCTGCAGGCAGGAGAAACGTGACCAACTGCAATTAAATTCATATGCTAACCTCTTGAGATTTTTAGAGCCATAGGAGAGATTCCTGTTCATGCGCGTCAGGAACATTTCATCACGATCCAAGCAGACTAAAAAGAAAGAATGGGGGGGGTGGGGGAGGGTCTGCAATATTTTCGAGAATCGCAACTTCCACTAAGAAACAGAAATAATGATATTTTGACAAAAGTACAGCGACCGCAAGAAGTCAGTTGTGTGCAGCATGCCAATGATTACAAAATTCTTCATTCTAGCTGATTTTTTTTTTTGTCGTTGAAACATTACACCCATTTACACTGACTCAGTGATGTTTACATATCATTTTTAGCCGGTGTTGAACCGTAAACACTTTCCCATCGAAACAATTCGCATTCGTTTCAGCTTACAGAATCGATACGGGCAATAACAATAATAATTCGTGTGTGTGTGTGTGTGTGTGTGTTGTTGTTGGTTTTTTTTTTATCTGTCTTGGTGTCTTGGGTTTTTTTTTTAGTTACTTCAATACAAACGTGTGAAATATCACTGTGTGCGTGGTTTCCTTTTTTTTTTTGCATTTATGACCTTTGACATTTTGTTGTTTTGATTTGTGCATTTCAGATTACACGCCATTGTAATGGTCGCCCAAGATTAAAAAACAAACATAGGTTGTTCAGCGTAAATTAAGACAACGTTTAACTACTGAACTGTAAAGCATATAGCAATTAACGCGGTATTCTTATAAATTGTATTGATATACAAACGCATACATGAACGTATCTAACATCTTGAGATATTTGATGTCAGATCTGCTGAAATACAAAGAAAATAATTACAACTTCCATTATACGATAATTCTAATATCTTCCAAAATATTTCGTGTTATGTAGCTCGTGCAAGCAGTGTCAGTGAAAAGAGTTGTTTCTATACAGATGATTGCCTAACTTTACAAAGATTTGAAATTGACGTTTATCTGTTTTTGCTTTTAAACTCTTCATATAATATGCATTGTGTGAGTGCGTCTATATGTGTGTTATTGCGAGCGTCTGAAAAGATCTAAAGTGACAAAAAAACATACCAAGGTGATGACTTTTCGCGGCAATTTCCTCGTTTGGTAATGGTGATCTGTTGACTTTTATGCGAGACGCCATTGAGGTTATGTTTACATATCCACTTATTCAATTTGCAGATACCAGACACCAGACCAGACCAGGTTCATGCTCTAGTGCAAATTGTTTATTTGTTTGTTTGTCGTTGTTAATTCTCCTTTGTAATAATGATAGTTTCCTCCCACGCGGTTATATATACCCTCGATCAGACTATAGAGCCGTATTATTAGTCGGCGTCAGGTTCTCTGTGTGAAACGCATGACTAAGATCTTTCCTTGGTGGGAGGTTTGGAAAATATTGTTATAATATAGCCGTGCAGTACATTAATCTGAACGCCGGTGGCTATGAATATTGTTATATACACACATGCACAATGGCACATATACAAAACTGTAATTATGATATATTTATTTCATACATCATTATGTGTTATATACTCATACTAGCCTAAGTTCTCACAGGTCACACCTATTACTTGATATTTATCTGCAATATCTGTCTATCTATTTTCATACTTGATTTTGATACAATGTATAATGCGTACTGCCGATACATTATAATTGCATGGATTCCAAGACAGACATAATTCTATGCAGTTGGAGAGATTTGTTAACTATAAATAACTTCGAATGAGGTTCTGTATTCATTTCATTCATTCACTCATTCATTCATTCATTCATTTAATCATTTATTTGTTTTCTTTATATCATCCTGCAGGGTTGGCCTATTCAGTTTTACAAAATTGCTTTCCAAAGGTGCTCTGGTACATGGATTCATACATCGTGAAATTATATGGAACGTACTAAATGTATACATGAATTGCACAAATCAACTTGGGCAAGTAGGTAATGAATGAATATGCTTGTAGCATGCAGATGCAAAATCAGCATATCAAATCAAGTCAAATTCTAAAGGTTTCCGATATTTCTTTCATTTTAATAGCTATATTGGTTTGATGTAGAACACGGAGACGGTTATGAACTTTCTTTTATTCAGAGTTGATTGACACATAACTCGCGTGGCAGAGTCGTGTCACGGTGTAATCACTGCATGAGTTAAGAGATTTGGCTCAAAATAAAAGCAAGCAGCCTTTAAAGTAAATACCTTCCCATGAACTCCAAAAGAAAATCCTATACACGCGACAACCAGAACAAGGTCACGGTAGGGCAGCCGGCGGTCACGCTGTCTACATGCCTTACCATGTTCATTTCATTGCTATTTTAAAAGCCACACCCTCCTGGTTTCAATAATTATGTTTTGGAATTTCGTCTTTAAAAGGGCGTCTATCGATGATAAGTCAATACAAACTTTTTAAACACATAAATGTCCTGCGGCATAGTTCGTCATCCATTACTTATGTCTTGTACAAAATAGATTTGAATCATACATGCGTTATTTGTAAATTATATCATTGTTGAATACTCTATCAGTCTTCTACACATATGTTCCGAGCAAGCTATTATGATAAATCATAAACATACATACAATATTACAAATTAGCAATTGTACATATTTCTTGCTGTCTTCTCCCTATCTTTGATTTCTAGCTAGTCATTGTTTCGTTATTTCCTTATTTACTTCAATCTATCGATATAATACCTGATTATTATCATGACTACGTGTGTGATACCTTCATACCATTCCATGGCTTAATATTGAATATTGATCCATTTATTCCAAGAGCATTCTTAGTAAACTTTTATCGTGTCTATTTCATAATCAAGGGCTCTGTCCCTCTTTATTCTCGCAAAGCCCTGACCCCCCCCCCCGTCTTATTCTCTCTCTCTCCCTCTCTCTTATTGACTAGAAGTACATTGTAACTTCCCTATCACACACTGCGCTCTCCCTCTCCCATGCTGTCCAAAGTCAATGTTACAAGAAATGCTCGTGTGATGGCGCCCGTCTGGAAGTTAGTGCCGTTCTATTATCTCCTCAATAATCCTTTTAACGAGTGGCTGCAAAGTGCCAATCGAATCTTAAAGGCTTTATTTACCATTTGCAGATGAAACAAAAACCCAGCTTCCGTGCTTAGAAGTAGTTGAAAAATGTGAGTTCGGGATAGAAACAACCAATGTAAAAATTTTATTCAGTATAATCAATGTTAAGTATTATTAGATATACATTTACAAAATGTGAACAATAGTGATAAGAAAATTATTTCTAGAATAAACCGTCTACAGTTATGGTCTTACTCATAGAAATAGTGAAATCTACTTATATTCTAGGATTTATTGCGATTTTTATGGCAGGATGTTTTGGGATATAACTGACCTACACATATGCATCAAATGTGATAACTCGAACATTTTGAAATCACTGCTCCTAATCATGCTAATGGTAAACTTTAAAGGGATGGTACAGTATTGGTAGATATGAGAATTGGGCTTTTAACTTTTTACGAGATACCAAGAAAAAACTTTTGATATAGTACAGAGCATACCATTTTAAGAGGAATTCAAAGTTTATATGATGAATATCAGGTTTGGAATGACTGAAACATCCAAAAACAAAGTAAAACAAAGCGATCGTAATAAAGTGTGGGTCCCACACTTTATTAGAATCGGTCTTTTTTGGATATCTCAGCCATTTCAAAACCAATTTTCATCAAATAAACGTTGAATTCCTCATAGAATTACATGCTCTTTCATATTTCATAAGAGGTTTCGCATTATTTCACACACACAAAATGTCAGAAACCCGAAATTAGGTCTCAATCAAAACTGTACGATTCCTTTAAGCTTGATTTTTTTTTTGGGGGGGGGGGAGTGGAGACATGCTTATTGGAGACAGCAGATTGAGATGAAACACAAAATTCAATGCCAGTTTGTACAATGATAGAATTAACAATAACCACCTTCATTGTAATCAAACTTGATTGTTTCTACAATCATAATTGCGGAGGAATAGATATCACTCTTTGACTATTGAGTATTTTGTTGTTTATGTTATACTGCCGATGCTTGCTATTGAAGGTACTTTTTACCATTGGGAGCAGTGATTTAAAATAATTATGTTTGAGTTATCACATTTGATGCATATGTGTAGGTCACTTGTATCGCAAAACATCCTACATATAAAATTATGAAAGTTTTGCAGTAAAAGGTATGAAAAAAGGAGATACCACTATTTTTCTAAATTTGATTTGATTTGATTTGATTTATTTCTGCTTAATTCCGTTACATCAGATATGATTATATACATGTCATTTATGACAAACAGTATATCGACACATAATTTTTAGTACAATTATACAAGACAAATACAAACAGCTTATGGAATTTGAAACAGAAGGGTCTCCAAAATAAGCCGAGGCTTGACGGTATGGAGACTATATGCTTACCTACTCTGGATAGAATAGGGAATAGAGAAAGAGAGAAATAGGGAAGGGTAGGCCTGGGGGAAAGGGGGAAAGTTACAGAGTGTAGTGTACCACTCCAACTACTTTACAATAAAAGAAATGGTAATAAATACAATATGATAATGATATTAAAGTTAACACGTTCAGTTGCCTTTGTCGGAGTAATGACCGAATATGCACTATGAAAATAATCATGTGTGAATACAAAGTATCCTTTACATTTGGTTATCTGACATGGAATAAAGTATATCGTGCTTATTTTATGTGCGCAGTAATGGTAAGCCACATCGTATACATTCATATACATGCTCATATAATATACATGATGTACCTATCCTATACATACATATACATACTCATATTCATAATATGGATAGATAAATAAATCGATATGTGTATGCACACATACATGCATCATGCATCACGTACATGTTCATATAGATTTGATTATGATACAATAAAGAAATCCGAATGTTATCCTGGGGAATACTGCTTAAGGAGGTGAAGTTTTACAGCCTTCTTAAATAAACCGTGACTATGGACGATTTATTCCAGAGACAATTCTATTATAACTATTGTTCACAGTTTGAACACTTAAAGGGCTCGTATAGTTTTGGTTGAGACCTAATTTCAGGTTTCTAACATTTTCTCTTTTTTTTTTTGGTGAGATAATGAGAAACCTCTTATGAAATATGAAAGAACATGTAATTCTATGAGGAATTCAACGTTTATTTGATGAAAATTGGTTTTGAAATGGCTGAGATATCCAAAAAAAAAAGAGCGATTGTAATAAAGTGTGGGACCCACACTTTACCACGATCGCTTTGTTTTACTTTGTTTTTGGATGTTTCAGTCATTCCAAACCCGATTTTCATCAAATAAACTTTGAATTCCTCTTAAGATGGTATGCTCTGTACTATATCATAAGTGTTTTCTTGGTATCTCGATAAAAGTTAAAAGCCCAATTCTCATATCCACCAATACTGTACCATCCCTTTAACAATGCTTTACATTGATTATAGGCCCTACTGATTATCATTTTTGCATTGGCTGTTTCTATCCCTACATCACATTTTACAACTTTTTGATGTACTCAGGTCGGGTTCTTGTTTCATTTGCAAAATAATAGTGAATAATGCTTTAACTTTCTCCTTTCTGCCACTTTACCGAAAACTAGATCTTCCTGGGAAGAAACTACCGGAAGGATACAAAACATTTAACACGGCTGCCCCTCTCCGATATTATGTAAATTGATCTAATTGACATTTTTACTTTCCCACACTAACATGATGAGTCAGATACGAGAGCGATAATGTAAGGAGGGTCGGAATTATTGTCGCCTGTCGTAATTTCTCATTTCCGTCTCTCGAATCGAAAGGAGGGTGGTCACATTTCAACTCAAATATACGCACACGCTGTATATCGTAAACGCCAATTCTCCGTGTACGTACGAAAAATAACAAAGAAAAGAAGAAGAGAACAGACTTCCGTGAATTCCTTCCTTAATACGGTGTAATGGAGAAGAGCTCCAAAGGACATTTTACATTATATTATTATTTTTTCTTTTTCTTTTCTTAGCAACGCAAGCCGTCATGTACATCCTCCTACACTCCGTGGGAATCTAACCTTTGTTACTGTTCCTCGCTCTCGGACCCTTTTCCTCTGTCACAGAAGAGGAAGAGGTCACTGAACTCTCAGATTTTTTTTTCCTCTTTCTGTTTCTTTTCCCTTCATTTCTGATGTTGTTTATTTTTACTTTTGTTTTTGTATGTAGGGGTGGATTTTTTGCAACTTTAGATGAAGAAAGGATTTCATCCCTCACAAAAAAAACCTTTTTAAAGGGAAAATAGCTTGTCCACTCCTGCCGACGACGGACGGTTACTTTTATCCTCGAAGGGATTTTTATCTATACGAAAAGAAAACAATCACATTGTTTTTGTTTTGTTTTGTTTTGTTTTAAGTTTGTGTGTGTGTGGGGTTTTTTTTGTGTGTATGTTTGTATTTGCCATACAGACGATGGTGGGTTGACGACCGAAGAGTTACTGACACCTTCATGAACTTTATTTAGGACATATAACCCCATTTATCATTTTTGTTGGTATATGATTCATATGTTAAATGTATATATATTCATTCATTTCTATGAATCATACAAATATGTAGGCCCCCTATTACAAATAAATAAATATGTATATATATATATATATATATATATATATATATATATATAATTCATTCATGGATATGAATCATACAAATATATTACTAATGAATATATGCCTATACGTGTATATAATAGTGTCAATATGCAACCTTTCATATCGTATTGACTTTCAGTGACTCTTAATAATAGGGTAAAAAAAATAAAAACAAATGTTATAGCAGGGGATATTAGTGTTGGCAAGAAAATTATTTCACCAGCATACCAATGATATATTATCTTTCCGGACTATTTTTCTTATTCTGGACCTTGCTTGCATGATTGTGACGATATGATGGGGATGATGATGATTATAATGATGGTGATGATGAATATGATGATGAACAAGAAACAGAAGGAGAAGGAGAAGAAGGTGAGCAAGCAGAATGGGAGACCTAAAGAGAGTACACGCTTAACAAGGTAATTCTTGCTGCTGAGCAAATCAACGTACATATGGAATAAAGGAATCAGCAGCAATAACAAAAACAGCACACCTGCAAGAAAATGACTGCCTAAAAATTATGCGATAAGGTGAAAACGCCCTAACGCCTTCCTTTACCTTGCAAACCTCCCCCCCCCCCCCCCCCCCCCCCCCGCGGTTTCGCGGATGGCGACTCGACGACTGTCAGTCGTAAACCGATACGGGTTTCTTCCACGCGCTGCCCAGTGTGACGCCATTAGTTTTGTAACAGCGGGGTGGTTTCCCTGTTAGGACCTCGTGGCATACGAACAAACCCTTGACCGCAGTCACATAAACCTAACCCCCCCCCCCCCCCCCCCAGACTCCTTCCGAGTTACATATCCATCTCAGCGGGAATGTTATGATGACGAGTACCGTTTGCCCCTCCCCCCCCCAAAAAAAAATAATAATAAATAAAAAAATGAAGGTTCAACTGCTATTACAACCTCGGTTACTGTGTCACCACAATTCGATGGAAATTGTTTGCATGGCAGTTTTATGATATTGTTAACAGCCGATGATGTGATGAATTGTTTTCATAAAATCATCAACTTTTATTGGTATGATTGTAGTCGAACCATTTCACATATCAAAGTCTTCTGGTGTTAGTTAAGATGTCTCTATATGAGAAAAGAAATATCAAATGAGAGTACCTTTGTATTTCCCCAACCCGGGCTCGAACCGCACACACGGCCCACTTGTGATATCTATGTCGGTCATTGCCAGTGACAAGTGCATGGAAAGAGTGCGTCGAACTTTTCTGCCCACGGTTTTGACAGCAAACGAACTGTGCGAAAAACGTTCGTCTGTCGATACGTTTCTGTCTTTAACAAATGGTTTCGATACTATCTTGGTGTAAATTCTGTATTATGCTCCATTCGCCGTCATCAAAATAACACTTGACTCACAACAACAATTTCATGTAACAACAATAAAGCAGAAAGTAGAGCAGAGGTCAAATAATAGCACTCTACATCTAGAGATCGCTATCAGCAAAAGAAAAAAAAAAGTAGGGAGGGATGTACTTTTATTAGGTGTCACCATTCATTGGCACATTATTTCTGCATGAAAGAGGAAGTACGAGCAGAAATTAAATAACAATGCGGCAAGTTGATTTAGCCACCTTTAGAGGGCGCTGTTACTGAAAATTGAACAGCCTTTAATTTAGTAGTAAGATTTAAGTTCAGGTGAAAGGAAGACGATGCATTATCAATATACAGGGATATCGCAAAAGTACTCGTAGTTAATTACATCGTATGTTAAAGGCATTATTTACCATTTGCAGATGAAACAAAAACTCATCTTCAGTGCTCCAAAATAGTTCTAAAATGTGTGTTTGGGATAGAAACAACCAATGTAAAAAAAAAAATCTATTAGTATAATGAAATATTAAGTATTGTTAGATATACAAAATGTGAACAAAAGTTATAACAACATTGTTTTCAAATCAAACCGTCTACAGTATGCTATATTGTTCAATGGGAAAAATAGTGGTATCCCGTAAAATGTTAGGTTTTATTGCGAAACTTTCATATGGTAGGATGCTTTGTAATACAAGTGACTTACACATACATTATGCATACACAAAATAATGTGACAACTCGAACATTTTTATATTACTGCTCCCATGGTAAACAATTTCTTTAACATTGGGGATCTGTCTTACTGCTGGTTCGTTATTGCTATTTCCAGCTTTTGTATTTCCCTCTTACCCGACTCTTACAAATGTCAACTTTCTCATCCGGTGCTTTGAATCTATTTGTGTCATATATTTTTATTTATCTCTTGTTTATCTTATCCGTCAGTTTATCCCCTCCCCCATCTTTCTTTCGGTAGAGAGGGCAAATAATGGAATGAAGATCAAGAAAGAGATTTGCTGCGCGACAGACAGCCTATATTAGCAGTTACAAATATTTTATACGCGCATTGAAAAGAGTGACAGGCTGCAGATTGAAGACGCATAAAAAGGAAGAAGAAGAGAGAAGCGCAGAGGAGCGAGGAAAGGAGAGAGAGAATATGAGAGAAGGAGGTAGAAGATGGGAGAAAAGAGACAGCGGATGATAATGAGAAAAGAGGAGAAAGAAAAGAAATAACAAGAGATGGGCATAAAGAGAATAAAAAAGTCAAGCGTAAAGAGAAAAGAAAAGCAAGTACAATGAGAAGAAAAGGCAAGAAGATTAAAAAAAAACAGACAGGTTTAGAAAAGAAGGGAAACTGAAGAGAAAGGAAGAACGAAAGAGAAAAAGAGATGAGGAAAGAAGACAAAACAAGAGAAGACGTCCGTGTAGGGGTGGGTTATAGATGGGGCCACAAGAGAAAACTTCTTCTCGTGCAAGCGGCACTTTCGTTGTTCAAGTTTACTTGAGGTCGCGAGCTGCCACTGCTCACCGTTAATGACATTCCCTCCTGACAGACAGCCAAAGCAGAAGATCCACAATTTAGTTAATTCTGTCGTCTCCAGAGGAGTTGCTCTAACAGGTTTCTCAGAAATTTGAGGTTCAGCATTGAGGACAGTATTATTTTACCACAAAACCGTCTGTCACCGGTTACGAAGTCATAATACGGGAGATTCCTTCGCGATGAGTAAGGATGTTCATTTCTAATTTGGATTTGATTATGTAAAAGAGGGAAACATCTGTGAATGCGAAAGAGGCGGAGAGAGAGAGAGAGAGAGAGAGAGAGAGGGAGAGAGATAAAAATGATACAATTATCGATCTGATGCGTGGATATTTTTGGCGTTATTGCGCACATTGACATCTGGCGACGGCGAGCGCCGCATAATGATCACGCCCGTCCTTTGTGCCCTTCCATTTTCCTCAGCAAATATCGTATTTTTTCACCCTTTCAAAGAGTCAAATACTAGTTTATTTCTCTTGCAAACACACAAAGAGACACAGCGGTCCATGAACTCTGCGTCATGGCCTTTTATTTCTTCAGAATATATTTATGCAACCCTTCTTTTGTCATTTTTTTTTCTTTTCATTGCGACGAACTTGTATTTGGTCATGCGAAAGGTGTAAACGGCACTTGTAAATCGATGGCAGCCTCAGCCTCTGTGCGAGCATCCAAGCTTGAAGAACTGTAGTCTATACATAAAAACTCACCTGTCATCACCTATCGAATTCATGTATTACATATTCTCGAAGACAATTCTTCATGACATTGGCTATACATGTATTCCAATAGCATTTTCTCTGTTAAACGATACGTCCTTTGGGAAAAAACCCACCGGCTTTATTTATTTATTATTTGGGGGGGGGGGTGGCTAGAGGGGATGGTTACACAGAGTCTGCTAAAACGACTACGATATCACGTGTAGTAACGCGGGCGGGGGCAGTCACCTCCTTGGCTATGTCGTGTACAATAACTACGGTTTTTCTGCGAACATGTTGAGGACACTATTACGAATAATATTTGGCGTTGAAACCTCTGAACTATGATATAACAATCGTACGAGGTGCGCAGAGAAAATAGAAGACTGCACGAGATAAATTGCAACTACATGTATAGAAAAATTGTATTTATCTTTCTTCTTTTTTTTTCTAGACGTTGATCACGTGTTACCCATTAAATTTTCATTATGCTCGCCTCGTAATTAAGATGGACTTTATATCAATGATTATGTAGGTTAATCTACTCGGGACACTATCAGTGTGCAGCTGCATCATATTTAGGCTTATTTACGTTTCCATTCGACCAATCAGAAATTTTAGGTTAAAAACCCCTTTTGGGATATGAAGCAGAACTACAATGTACATTCATAGTGTGCATGTTTGTATGCATGTGTGTGTGTGTGTGTGTGTGTGTGTGTGTGTGTGTGTGTGTGCACGCACGCGATTGTCCCTTTTATCTGTGAAATATAACAGCCTGATAGTGTTTGTTTTTGATTAACTAGAGGTAAGCATTGATGGAAATTATTTTTCTTTTCTTTGCTTTTGAAAGAAAATGTGTTCGCACGGACATTGATGATAGCAATTTGAGTTTATTGCATATACCAGAATATCACTGCGATATCGCATTAAAGGGCCCCTGAATTCCAAATGCATGTTGATTTGCGTTGATTTATGGTACCCTCAACATCACTTTTGCGGTGAAACGAATATCTAGAAACATTCCATATATTTTTAGCGATTTTTCCGTCTATTTTTCTTCAGATTACTGAGGAACGCCCACAAAAAATCCTTCCAAACCAATATTCCTCAGATGACCTCACCTGTCAATCATTGGTTAAGTACTGAAATGTTTAAAAAAAGACATTGGAATGCACTTCCCCTCGACTCAGCATAACTTGCATGTTCCCTCGCCATGTCTTTTGTTAGTCACATTAATATCACAGAAACATGCAAGTTATGCTGAGTAGAGATGAAGGTGCATTCCAATGTCTTTTGTTAAACATTTCAGTACTTCAGCAATGATTGACAGATGAGGTCATCTCAAGAATATTGGTTTGGAAGGATTTCTTGTGGGCGTTCTCAAGTAATCTAAAGAAATAGAAGAAAAAAATCGTTGAAAATATATGGAATGTTTCTAGATATTCGTTTCACAGCAAAATTGATGTTGAGAGTATCATAAATCAACATAAATCAACATGCATTTCGATTTCAGGGGCCCTTTAAACAGTTACCGGTTGATACTGATAATATGTATTTATGACGTAATACAACGTTCATGCCATAAACAAACTTGAAAAACGTTCTCGGTGGAATGACCGCTAGGTCTATGGCTCTTATTCCCTTCGATTGCTATACAATGTTCCCGAGAAATATCGAGAATGAGGGGGGGGGGGGGGGGGGGTAGGGAGTTGTGGAGAAGTCCATCTCAAGTTTGAATTCCTGGAAGGTGGTCAGTCAATTTTTGGCTTGAGAGCAATGCCGAACTTGACCAACGTTTCCTCATACGCAGCGGTCATTGACCCGACCCTCCGGAGTCATTTAATTCCACTTAGCCCGAAACGAGAGGGGTCAAGGGACTTCTCTCTCCCCTCCTCTCTCCCTCGCTGTTGAAAAACACACACTCAAACTTGCACGCGACGAAATTGCAATAATGCTACGTCACCATTAACCAAGAAATTTGAACGTGTTTTCTTACCTCACATCACATAATTAGTATAGATCTTTGTTGTTGCTTTTCATTTTCCCCACTTGGAGATCAAAATACGGGGTCAGTGGACGCGTCAGCAATTAGTCCTTGAAGTGGGCAACCTCTCCCGCTGACAAATTTAGCTTTGCTGAATGTTTTTCGTTTTTTCTCAGTCTAATACGTTTGTTTGTTCCCCGATCTTGTTTACCCAAATAGTCAGGGGCTGTTTCCCAAGTCAATCATTTTCGCGCGAACGAACCTTCTGTGTGCGGGAAAAACGCTCTAAAGTAACGGCGGTTGTGACTCACAACCTAGCGCGCTACTGTGCGTTGCTACCCAAAGAGATTTTTTTTCTTTTTGGTTGCTACCCTCGTGGGTTTCCGCATCACCTCATAAATATAGGAGATACAGAATTATTCGAAAATACAAACATCCAAATGAGACGACGTGCAGAAGTTGGCACTGGCACCTTGTTTTTAGAATAGATAGATGCATCGTATCTCGAACTACTCGTAGCTTTTTTTTTGATGAATTTATACGGACTACGAAAACAATGTGCGCGGAAATTAAATAGGCCTTGTACTTCATCCAACTCTGACAACTTATCTTTTTATTTGGAAACTTAATTGAAAATCAAACATGATTTCATACTGTTGATGTCTTCCTCTTTTATCATTAGCAATGCCATAAAATGATATGCAATTCATATAATGATGATGATGAGATTATTGAAATCATCTTTGAAACATATAAACGTGTTAAATACCTAGTTTGCTGGTGAGATCTTAATCGAGAACTAACACGTTGATCGGTGATACAAAAATAATGTTTGACCTACTATCATTGCAATCCTACCAGATAGTGCAATCTGACAAATTCTATTTGTTCGTCATATGTGAGTGTACGTGTGTGTGTGTACTGTGCATCGATAATGACGTACAAGTGCAGTATGAAATAAAAGAATACGCGAGCTATATATGCCAAGATGTTATTTTAGATTTGAATAATCACATGGGTTGATTATTACTATTTAGAAGAGAGAAGTTTCCTCAACGAAACAGAAATTGGGCAAAGCCAGGAATACAGATTTGGCGTACACTAGATGACTATGTGAAAGTTGCTCGCTGATAAAAACAACAACAACGTAATTATTCCGGTTAGAGCAAAGATGACGACACATTATACCTCTGGTGGAAATTGTGAGAAACGAAATTATTGGTCATTTTCAGCGAGTGAATCAGTCTCTTCCAGGAACGCATTATTGTTATCCATAGTGGATATCATTATCTATCTGTTACTGTAGAAAACATATTCTGTTCTCGATTCGATAAATTGCTTTCAACGCGAGCTCTCGGCAGTGCTTCGATCATACCGAGGTACCGAAAAAAAAGTATTTTAGAGATGACCTTGTGTTTTGTTCGCTTACCCGGAAACTCAGCACGCCCGTCACTGCGAGCGTTTTGTTGAGTTGACAATAACGACAATACGGTATTGGACTCGTCAGTAATCTGTTGTAGAGGGGGATACGACTTTTTTTTTTTTTTTGGCGTTGTTGCTGTTAATTTTGATTAAGATAAAAAAAAAAAAAACTTATTCGCGCTTATCTAACACATAATATTTTTGATGCGCAGTGAAGGCTGTCAAAAGAGGTCGTTGACACATGACGTAATATTATCATCCGTTCAACTCGATGACAAATATCAATACTCCATAAACAAAAAGATATATTTGCACTCACAGAGAGAAAAAAAAAAACAACCAACAGAAACAGCTAAATAAATGAACTTTTCTCCCTCATTTATATTAAGCAGAAAGCAGTGATTTCGAGGAACCAAAATAAAACATGCTCTTCAGAGCAGGGTCCACCTAAACCGAGAGAAAATGAAAAAACCCAAATAAATTATATTTCTTGTTTTGCCACTAAATTTTTGCTGAATTTCCTTTACATTTAACGTTTAACCTGAGGGGCCCACATTCTACAAGCTTTATCTTTTTAGTGGGTCCCTCCATTTTTTTGCTTATTGTTATTTCGTCTTTATCACGTCAGTTTCCATGACAACGTAGGTCTATCATTACTACAAGGTTCAACAATTATATTCTTCTCAGTTTACTTTGTTTTGCTTATGTACCCTTATTCTCTGTTACCAAGGAAAGTGAAATGTCTATGTTCTTTTCGAAAAATGAAATAAGATTTGAATTGAATTGAATTGAATTGAATTGAATTGAAATGAATTGAATTGAATTGAATTGAACTGAACGTAAAAGAAAATCTTAGTCTTTGGCAATCGCAAGTATTGACATGAAATGTAATTAAACATAAATTATGTAACAGATGCTCTTGTAACATCATGTAGAGCCGAAAAAATAACAAAATTTCATTGCATCTCAGCATCAAAACATCCCTCATATTCGTGGCCTTATTCCCTAGAATCGCAATTTTCTATTTTTTCCCCCTGAAGTTCTGTATGTATCCAAGAATAGATAGGTTCATTGGGGTTTTTTTCCCGCAATGAATTCTTCCAATAGATACGATAGACTTTATAGTTAGACCAGAATAATGGTCTTTGATCCGCCCGCCCGGAGACTGTACAAGGGCACACTTGTGTGTGTGTGTGTGTGTGTGTGTGTGTGTGTGTGTGTGTGTGTATTGTTCCATACTCGTCCACATTTTCATTTCCCGAGCTTCCTTTCTCTCCCTGCTTTTCCTTTTTTTCCCCTTTTTTTTTGGCTTCTTCCTCTCTCTTTCTCCATCTCTCTCTCTCTCGGGGGGGGGGGGGGGGGAGAGAGAGATATAGCTTTTTATATGTTTATCTTTATTATATTATTCATCTCTATCTCCATTATCAATCTCTCATTCTGTATCCATATGATATATATCTCTCCTGGATCAGTGTCTTTGGTGTTTTGTGTTTTTGTTTGCTTTGTTTCAATAAGTTTTATTGCTCCACTAGTAAAAAAGAACCAATATGAAAAACACAAATTTTCACATTAACATATAAAACATATGCTCTCATCTGAGTTTGCGCTTCGTTCTGTCTTATTCTCACTGGTGTCGTCGATTTTTTTTTTTTTTTTTGTCTCTTAATTCCTTCTTGTCCCATCCTTCTTTGTTGGGTCACAGCCAACCTTCTCGCGCACGAACACGATAGAGGTCATGTATTCCAGCGGTTTCAATGCCCAGGTGTGAGATGTGTTATGGCCATGGAATGCGCCATGTCAATTTGCTGTCATTGAACTCGGAGGAAAAAAAAAACCTACGATGGCGCCTCGAATCGACGTAAATAGTTTAAAACTCCAGCACGTGTGGTGTTGCTGGCCTGCCACCCACCGGCCAGTAACCTTTTGAAAGTTGAAATTCTCACGCGAGACTCGGGCAGGGTGGTTGATGCGTGGGCGTGGTGCGCGTGCGTGCGAGTCCGTGGTGTAATCTCTTTAGCAAATCCCTACCCTCTTTTCGGGCAATAATGAGAGATGTATAATAAGGTATTACAGGTAGGGCTTTACGAAAGGAAGCTATTCGAACTTGACACAATCAGCTTTCATGACTTCTATGAGTTGCGAAAAACAAACAACAAACGGAATGGGCAAGCCTTAATTGAGACCATGACAAATAAAAAGTAATAACAACATTATGGTGATGATAAATGGATGAATACAAATCGTAATCTTCAGCGTATAAAACATAATCGTGAGAAATTATGTCAGTCTCAATTTATGTAACAGCAAATGTGATAGATGTTGTTTCATTAAATTCTCAAATATCTACAGTGGTAATCTGACGATATTACGAGAGTCTGAAAATTTACAACCTACATTCAGCTTCAGTAACACTTTCTCAGAGTGACGTTTCTCAGAGCGCAAAGATTGATTTGTTTACCATTGACACTCATAATTATGTACTGAGTAATAGGCACCTCTGTGCTACATGAACAGCTTCATGAATAACGCCCTCTCTGGGCACTATCGAGACCATTCTCTTCTCTTGAGTGGATTGTGTGTTTGAAATATTTTCGTTCTTTGTGTGAAATTTTCCTTTTAAAGCAAAGAGTCCATAGAGGAAGCAACCTTCAGAGCTACCAAGTCTCACGTATTGTGAGTGAGACTCAAGCATTTAGGGTCTGTCTCACGATCTCACGCATGACACTCATTTTTCTCAAGCATTGGGAGCATGGCTTAAAAGATTAAAGTAAGAGTTGCAATTGAAGGCAAATTTCCCTTTTGTCTTTCAAAATAAGTAAAAAATGGTCACTTTAGTATGCACCATCTTGCCAAAAATTGAAAAAAAGCTCCCAAATGTGGGAGGACGGACACACCCTCCCCTCGCTCAGTTACTTCGCTCCCTCGCTCACGCACATGCGTGAGCGCCGAGATGCCGAGTCATGAAAATCTCACTCATAAAATTTTTTTGAACTTGGCATCTATGAACCTTAATAATTTCAAGAACAAGTCCGCAAAACTCAAAAGGGCAGTATTCAATGATGATCCTTCCCTTCACCCTTTCACAATATTGGTTTTGATTTAAAAGATTTAAAAGCACGGTGTAAGTTTAATCCTAGTTATAACTCATTGCATTGTTCAGTACAATGCATAATATGATCATATTCTTAATGAAAGTTCCTGTTCAACGTGAAAACCTTAGTGATCAAAATAGTAACATATTGACTCCTATCTGTGTATGCTGATTAAATGATTTAACATGTAACACCAACAGATGAAAATGGTAAATTATTGTTATTATTATTATTATCATTATTATTATTAATTATTAATTCTAATCTTTTGTCAGGGTAGCTCATTCACCAATAAGTAGTTGTCTTCCACGGAGCCCTGAATGATATTGATGAACATAATATAATTATTATTATGTACATTAAATAGCAAAACGTATCATATACAGATGAAGATAACATATGTACATTGCTAAGTAACATAAAGAATTCCGTGTATATTGATTATATACTGAATAGATGAATTCAAAGAGGAAAACCAAAACAATGAAAGAAAGAACGAAAATTAATAAATAAATAACAGTTGGAAGTAGAAGCAAAACAGTGTGCATTGGCCGGGAATCGAACCCGGGTCGCCCGCGTGGCAGGCGAGCATTCTACCACTGAACCACCAATGCTTGCGGCTGGCGAGGTGTGAGATTAACTCTTTATCTGCCATGTTGGCATGCCCGACTCGGCAGCTGACGGCGTGTCATCTTGACATATTCATTGTTCAAACGTACAAACCCGCCCAAACCGATGGATAGATCGCCAAATGCCACAATACAATGAAAAAACTTCCCACGATTCCTTTCTTGTTCACAATCCACAGTCAGTATGGTTGCATTTTATGTGGTGATAGACTGAAGTTGTGTACACCGGATTTGCGAGTAAATTCTAAGTTTTCTTTCGGCCACTGTTCTGTGTGCAAATGTCATGCCTCTACAATAATGTAGCTATTGGTCACTAATTGAAAGAAAAAATAATCATAGATTTGCCATGCAATCTACATCAAAGTAAAGCTTGTCATCTTCTCTACAACTTTGCTCATTACATGTTCTGGCTAACAAATACTTGTCAGAAGTTACAAGAATTGAAAAGAAGAATATTTTCCCAAAGCATTTATTACCTAAGTTGCTGTCGCAGAAGTGTGGCACACAGGTTTACGCCGTTGCATATTATGAAGAGTTGAATTGGTCTATGAACTCTGGGTTAAAGGTATAACACTGTAATTTGCTACAAAGTTGTATGAATGTGATGACATTAAATATTTTGTTTTGTTTTGTTTTCTGGATGGATTTTTTTTTCATACAAAAATTAATCCCTTGCCAGCAAATTTCTCATCGCAATCTTTCGACACATGTCACGTTTTCATTCCCTACCATTAGATGGCGCTCTATCACATCAGGTCGCGGTCATGCCATATGGCACGACTGGCATTTAATTATGCTAGTCCTGCGTTTCTTTGAAAGAAGACCATTCTTCGGATTGTGTCATGTACATGAACAAGGCTACAAACAAGAGACTAGTAAAGAATTTCTTAGGAGCCTGCAATAAAGTTAACAGACATTACGCTTTCCGTGACTTCAATCAGGAGCACTAATTGTAATAACGTAAAATTTTTGTTCTCTGTCCGAAATGTGCCACATATTAAGATATGCCTCTATGATTTTAATGACAGATTTAGATAAGGGTTACAAATTATTCCAGCAGCAGCCTCAATAAGAGAGAAAAAATGAGTCATTATCCGAAATATTAATAAAAGCTTGTTGGAACCAACAAGCTTATTTAATTATGGGCATTGATAGGTATTACATGATGACGAAACATTGTAGGTAATGATTCGTAAGATGTCTCTTTCATCTGTGAAAATTAAAATCTCAAAATGTCGACTTTATTTTTCTATAGTTGCAAGCCCAATCTTGTGCCCTTCACAGCACGATGACTTGGAGTAGGACCTACGTGCTCTATTCTCCTACAACGGACGTGGACCCATCTTTACCTTGCATAATCCAAACAAACAATGATGTGGGATAATGATAAGAGATTGAACACCTGTTACGTTTCCCTTAAAGCAAGGAAGGGGGAGTGGAAGATGTTTATACCTAGGACGGACCTGTGAGAATCACATGTCAGCACAGTGGAAGCCCCAATCTCTTAAAGTAGTCTTCCATTAGGGTCTAAACAATTGACATCATTTGTTTAGATAATGAAAACGTGCATGCATGCATACACGGTACATGCTTATTATACAGTCATGATACTTGATAGGTGGGGCATTGTACAACACATGAATACATATTATTATAACATGACGAGTATGATTACAAAACGAGTTAAGGGACACTTTTAAACATTTTAAAGTAAAGGCCTCCATCAGATAGAGCAAGGTAAAGCCTTTCAGTGATATCCGACATATGTAACATAACAAGTGATATTCTTGAAGTTTATGATGACCCACATTTTCTTTTTGTTTTCTTTGTTTTTTAGCAGCTTTAATCGCAAATATTTCAAACTCGACAAGAATGGAGGTAATTAATCGTTTTGCGATAAAACTTTTCATACACTGGTAGTGAATGTCCTACGGACAATATTCATACATGCATAAATACACTCATACATGCATACATACATACATACATACATACACAGTGACGTATACATACGTAGTTGCTTACGTATACGGATGAGCACGTACATAACACTCTTTCTGTTGTATTCTAATCATTATCTGTATGATATGTATGTTTCATATTTTGTATTTTCATCTGCAGTAATAATTCACAACATATGTATATCCTTTCTTCCTATCAGATTTTGCCTTTGCACTATTGTGTCATTTGTATATTTGTGTGTATATTTGACTGGATTTTTTTTCTTTTAATCTAAAATCATCCAAATTGTCATTTCATCGTCTCCATTGCGACCACGTAAAATAGATACAAACACACGATTAAAGTACTTCTCAAAAAAAAAAAATCTGTCAGCTTAAAAGGAGAGAAGTAGGCCTACTTACGTAATGGTAACAAAGTTTAACCTTACTATATTCCGTATGATCTGTCCGTTGATATATTTTGCTGTTAAAAGTTACAGCTAGAATCATGACAGGTTTAGGAAAAACGTTGGTTAAAAAAAAATCAGGAATTTCATCATCCTCTTTTCTATTAATATCTTGAAATCTCCCTCGCGCTTTCAGCCATCACAAACTGATCACATGCATCCTTCACTGCAGACTTGAATTAACACACTTATCTTCTTAATCATAATCTTTTGCGAATTTACATTTCCATTTGTGTGATAACTAACATCCAAAGAGAAAGAGAAAAAACCAACAACAACACCGAAGGTGTTTACATTTTAAATGACAAGGCAATTGAGTGTGTGGTGAGGAAAATGGGGGCTAATAATTTCGATTTAGTCTGTATGAAAGTGTGCATCTACTATTGATAGAAATCAAAAGTTATAACGAAAGAATTTGGAGATTTTAAGAGTCGAACAAAGAAGATGAAATCTTGTTTCTATTTTCAGTAATTATGATTGAATGCATCCATCTTCGTCAGACTAAACCACCTTCTTGCCTTTGGCATGCCATAGTGCTGGACAGAGTTTGTATGTTGCACTCTGGTTCCCTGGGAGGAATCGGTTAATGGGATGGTATAGTTTTGGTTGAGGTGAAGATTCAGGTATTAATTTTTTGTGAGATGATTATAACCGAGTTATACGAAATATTGAAGAGCATACGATTCTAAGAGGAATGAAAAGCTTATTTGATGACAATCAATTTTGAAGTTTGTTTGTTTGTTTGTTTGATTTATTTGTTGAGATATCCAAGTTGTTGAGATATCCAAAGATAAAGTGGTCCTGATAAATGGTGGGATCACCTTTCATTTGGAAAACTTTGTTTTGCTTTGTTTTTGGACATCTCGGCCATTTCAAAACTGATTTTCATCAAATAAACTTTGAATTTCTCTTACAATCATAAGCTCTTTAACATATTAATACAAGATATTTCTGATCATCACGTAGAGATCAAAACGTGAATCCCCATCTCAACCGAAACTATACTATCCCTTCAATTTCCTTAAATGCAGGTGCTCACAAGATATGGCGCATAAGATAAAATGATGACAAACTAAAAATAGATCTTTAGACCTGTATGTCAATCTGGAGAAAAAAAAATAAAGGCTAATAGGCTTGGAATGGGCATTATCACACGATTACGTAATACGTAATCCACGTGTGTCTGTATTCGTCGCAACTTATATTATGTTCACCTCATAATGGCTGGGAAATAGCTCATATCAATACACGTCTTAGGATGATATGAAGCTAGTTTATAAGCCGTCGGTAAGAGCAGACGACCAGCAGACGATATTTTGGCGCTTTTGCAAGTACCTGCTCTCACTTCGCCACGGGCTGTCCGTTCACTTCTATAATTATGAAGCTTTCCACAGGGGTAGCTTTGTGCTTTCTATTAGTCGTATCTCGGACGTGTGAGTTATGTACTTTTGATTTTGTCTATTGCATGGAAGGGAGTCTACCGATAATGTAAAGAAGTGATGGTAATCGACTTTAGTTAAGCCTCTTCAGTGTTAACCATGCTCACCCAGAGGACACAGACATTATCATTGCCGGGTACCCATATACAGCTCGGTCAAGAGGGATGCTCGGTTTGGAAAAACATCTTATCCAACGATGAGCGCATCTCGCAGGATTCTAACCCTATATCTTAATTATTCGTCCGACTCCAGACCCTTTTCCGTAATGCCACCTTCAATTGCATTGTTTATCATAATTTTAGTACTAAAAGTATGTAATTCTTCCAACAATGATGCGAGCACGTCTGAGCACATTTCTGAACATCACCATGATGATTATTGCGTCCTATGAAGCAGGATAAGGCCAGCCCCGTAGAACGTTATTCTTCTTGACTTTTTGGCAATCTGCGCTCGACATATTTCATTGAATTCTTGAGTATCTGCTCTAGTCATACATCTATGAGACGCATCCAACTATTGAATATCAGCGGAAAATGATAATAATGATTGAAATTGATAATGGTCACTATTAGGTTTTTAAATCAAAGAAGTAATTATGTTTGTGTATTGTCGTATATCAACGTTTCCTTCTAATTCAGCGACATATCTTGATACTTTGTAGATGCTGCTGACTCGTGCTCGGGAAGATGTGGGGATAACAACTCAAACTACGACTGCCAGTGTAATTCCTACTGCGAACGGTACAACGACTGCTGCGCCAACTACTACAGCCTGTGCAAAGGTGAGACGGATTTCACTTCCCACCTGATTTCATCATATAAGGAGTGCAAAATATTAATCACTATTTAAAGAAAGGGAGGAGAAAGATGTCCATAAAAGTGATAAATGGATGATTGATATCAATGCAGTGTAGCAGACGCATATAATTGTTTTGTTCACACGCTTTTTACAAAACAAAATATAAGATACAATTTCATAAAAAGCATTTAAATGACATATAAGACAAAAGAGAGGTAGCTTTCTGCCAACACTATAAAACATTATTATTATTATTATTATTATTATTATTATTATTATTATTATTATTATTATCATGTTCACACTGCGGCAAGTTAAAAGAGAACAAATACTTGTAACATTTTATGAAAAATTCTAATATGGACTCCGGAAGTCCACATTGGGCAAATCCTACATGGCGCTTGTGGCATTATATCCGGTCCACCTTTCATCTTTTTTTTTTCAATTCAGTTGACATCTATTGAATTCACCCACAAACATCGAAAACAAAATACAAAGTGTACATTACAGAATTATAATTTCATCATTTTGTAAGAAATACACAATAAAAGCATCATGAAATACATTAAACTATAAATTCAATATCGTTAGATAACAAAGATAGCAATGCACACTTTGGAAGGTGATGACAGAAAAGTAAATACCATGATGGAAAAGTGGTCCACTGAAAAGAAAAGTTTGCAAGACGTGGGTCACTTAAGACGTAATGTGTATACTAAATATCAGAAATCAATTCATATATAACAAGTAACAAAATGATCATCATTATAAACGATTTTTTTTTCAAATACAACCATGAAATACTAATTAAAAATAACAAATTAAGACACTGCCAATAAATACGTTACAGATGTTACAGTGTTACAAATGTTATAATGTTGCCCTACAAGAAAGAACACAGTGAAACACAGTGTGAACACATTGTTAACAGAGTGTGAAATCTCTTCACACTCTTAAATCCGAGCGTTTTAACAGTGTGTACACATTGTGAATCAATTCACAGTGTAAAACAGGATATTACTATGTGAATATCCTGTGAAATTTCACACCACAATGTAAAATAATCTTCACTTTGTTCATTCGAGCGTTTTCACATAGTCGACTGTGTGAGCACAGTGTGAAGACACTGTGGGACACTGTGTTCTTTCCAGCAGGTACCTTCTCCTCTGAATCGACACTAGATTCTCACAGGCGGCGTCACATGCACTGTCCCGGAATTGACACAACATGGCTTAGGGATATCGAATTTACAATTTCGTGTTTCCAAACATGCATTTGTCGAAGCCAATCAACAGCCGCAGCAAGTTACGAAGCCTAATAGAAGGTCACATAACGGCAGCCAAATCACACACGATAGATAGTGAATCTGTAATTAGAATTGAAGGACGCACGAAGGAAACATAATGGCTACACGAAAATTTGACCACCCTCACGAAGTTGCTGCTGTAGAGCCTGGGAAACCCATCTGCAGTCATTTTACGATGCTCTCACGAATGGTCCAATGTCTATACGATGAGAGCTAAATTTAAATATTTCCTTTATGGTGTGGCTATCTTTGCTCACTTTCGGGACACTGTGATTCCTGGATGAAGAAATATTTTTATTTTGACCAAGCGCAATGCATAATTATGCTCGGCTATAGCTTTGTATCAGTCAAGTTCTATTACTGATGAGACAATATCGCATTTCACCGACTTCACAATTTGCCATAAGTACAGGATGAAATCAAATGTATTCTTATTTTATGACCATTATTATTGTTCTGACGACGGTTTAAGTAACAAGGCCAATTAAGAATATATTTGTGGATGCCAAGACCGGCTGAACCTCTAAAAGTCATCACTATGTAACTACCACGTGAGACGTTGCATCGAACATCGATATCAAAACTTTTTTTCTGCCATGGTCAGCTTGAATACTTATGGAAATTGTCCTTATAGTTGTTCAAGGAAAGCAGCGGACTACAATCTATGGATCTTCACTGTGAGATTGGATTATACGGACATTGCTATAAAGTTTACGGTGGGGTCTACCGCCAAAACTTTGGTACGGACTGAGCGTTGAGGACTGGTTCCAAGGCGTCGTCCGAGAATGCTTTCAGTGTTGCCTACTGACAGCCTTAGCAACTGCTGTCAGAGGCCTGAATCAGAGCTACCATGTTCCTCGGTGCCGCAACAGGAGATTCCCTAGAAATGTGAATAAGAATGTCTTTATGTTGTGACAATATAAAATAAAAACCTCGCTGATTTGAGAATAATTTGAGCTCATCGAGATTGATGCAAGACGCAATTATTATTTTCTTGATGATTGCTCCCTGGTGCTTCTGATAATGTGGATCACAAAAGAATATATTCTGCATTTTATGGCCATTTCATAGGCCTGTATTTTCAGATTAAGTAAATGCGCGCTCCTGCCCCCACTGGAAGTTCTTGGGACGAGGATCCTGTAGGCTACAGGGTTTGTCTGGGACTGAAGTTGATTCTTCAGCGTATTGCTTTGCGGACTCCTTTCATCCTATGTATGAGTGGTCTAATGTGTTTAATGCTGCAAATTTGTAACACAAGGTCAGCTTAGCATCTCTCAATTTAAAGGGGATGGCTAGTAACTAATCAGTGGGAATCAGTGGGAATGCTGGAGGATGATTGTTCCAATCCTTGTGGGATTCATTTAAGAGTACATTACATATCTATCGTTGTGTGAGAATTGTTTGCTTCAGAATGGTCTCATATTGAAGTAATGTGCAGTTTAATGTTTCCAGGTTAGCGTGCCTGGTCAGTGACGGGGCATTAATCTGCGCATTACTTGAGTATGAGACCGTTCTGAAGCAAATAATTTTCACACAACAGTAGATATATAATGTACTCTTAAATGAATCCCACAAGGATTGGAACAATCAACCCTCAGCATTCCCATTGATTCCCACTGATCGGTTACTAGCCATCCCCTTTAATGCCTTCATCCCCGATCCCAGGAGCGCAAAGCATCTCGCAGTCAGAACTGTCCAACCTTGCTCAGGAACTGTGGGACAACGACGTCAACCGTCTGAGTAGCAGCCAGTATGAAATCAACCTTCAGACCAAGCTCTCCAACTATGGCGAAAAGGTTGACCGCAGTTCAAGCAAGTAAAAAAGGATTGAGCATTCAGATTTCTAATCAATGATCTGAAGCATTCAATTGATGCAATATATGTTCAGATATCTAGTGACTTTCAATGACTTAATTGGTAAATTGTTATCCATCTAGTTTTTTTATATCACATCATGCATTCTGATGATGTCATGTAAAGCGCAGTGAAATAACTTTATACAGTTTGTAAGACTGTTATATAAATATAATTGTTGTAGATAGATTGTAAAATTGTAACCCATTTCGATTCTCGATTTACGACTTGACCGTCATGATGTCATGTCTTTGCCACTTTAATTACCAGCGATTTAACAATCAGTGACATTATTCCTCTTGTACATCGATCAAGTAGCTACTAGTTTCTTGTGTGATCAATGTCAACACGCATCTTCCTTTTCTTTCCTTTCTTTTTCTGTGGTAAGAATTTGACGCTTTAGACCATGACACTTTTATTTAGACCCATAGGGACCTACATAGCAGAATAGCCATGAACGTAAAGTCAAGTCTGTAGTACTTTCAGTGGCGTTTAGAAATATCTTCATAAACTTCACCCTGTCATTGGTTCCTGTCAGCTTTTTCACATCCGTGAACACGTGGCGACTCCGTGGAACCTTCGACGCCTTCCAGGATCTCCTCGACAACTACGTGCTGAAGACCGGCACGGCCGAGTCGGTGTCTAGCGCCGAGGGGAGAGAGATGGACACATTCCTGGACGATGTCATGGCAACCACCGTTATGCAGAGAACCTACAGTCTCCTCCAGACCAAAGGTAAGTCCTTGAGGAACCCTTCAGGAACCCCCTGTGGAACCCTTTTTGCCTCCGGCAAGGCATCAGGTTGTGTTTTCATCCGCGTTTGTTTGTTTGTTTGTTTGTCTGTCTGTTTGCAAGGTAAGTCCAAAGGTTGTGAACAAATTTGCATTAAACTTGTAGAAAAAGTCGATAATGACACAAGGAACAAATATTCATGATTTAATTTTAATAGTGATCCGGGAATTTGCATGAATTTTGAAGGATTTTTTTTTTTCAGATAGGATCAACGAACTTGGGAGCTCAAGTTGCGTGTAGGCCCCTACTTGAGACTTGCATACGCGCACTAACGTGCTCTGCTTAGGCGAGGAGCCGCGCAGCTGGAAGCTATGACGTAATCATTTTAGTGATAAGTTCCTTTATCATCATGCAATCGAGAAAAAAACAAGATTCTTACAATTTGGAAAAGGCTGAGTTAACTATAGTCCGCAAAAAAGGGATAAAATTTAACCAAAAACAACAAACAACAAGATTATCCTTCGGACGTCTGCGAAAAATGGTTCCACATCGTCTCGGTGCATTTGACAATAGTATTCAAGTTTTTGGCCATTGAACAGATTGGTATAGTTCGATGGTTTGGCTGACACAAGCTATTGGCATCACATGGGCTGCGTTTATCAACTTTCCCCAGTTTAAACGACTTTCGAAAGCCCTTTCGATAGCCCTTTCGATAGCCCTTTCCATAGCCCTTTCGAAAGCCCTTTCCATGGCCCTTTCGAAAGCCCTGTCCACTCCCTGAACTATTAATGTGCCGATTGTTTTCGTCGGCTGCGTTTATCAACTTTCCATAGCCCTTTCCATAGCCCCTTCCATAGCCCTTTCGAGAGCCCTTTCCAAAGCCCTGACTGCCTGTATTAATGTGCCGCTTGTTTTCTAAGAAGGGACGGCGAAAAGCAATTACCATCATAAAGACATATCTTCCTTTGAGAGTGACGAGTCATGATACAATGGCACATGAATCAATTGTCTTCCTATCTGTGAGGCAGCTCCAGTTTAGCACATACAGTGTACTTCAAATATTTCTGAGTGGCAGCATGAGACATGGGATCAAAGGGAATGAGACTGTTGTTACTCTATTTCTCAAACCTTGTTGGTGAAAGAAACACCTCCTTGTTCCAAGCATTATGCGTGCATTACACACAGCGAGTGTGCACTTTACGTGGCGCGCGTCTTTTCAGAAACTGGAAACGCATGGTTGCGTAACCGCAGTAGGGCGACCTAAAGGGCTTTCAAAACAGCTTTGCGTTTATCAACTTCGAAAGGCGTTGACAAACAGGTTTCTGATAACCTGTTTAGGAAACCTGTTTGGATCGTCACAAATTTCGGGCTTTCGAAAAGGCTTTCCTAAAGGGCTTTCAAAACAGCTTTGCGTTTATCAACTTGTGAAAATTCCTTGAAAGCTGTTTGGATAACCTGTTTCTGCCGAGAAACGAGAGTTGATAAACGCACCCTTTCGTAAAAGGCTTTCCTAAAGGGCTTTCAAAACAGCTTTGCGTTTATCAACTCGTAAAAATTCCTTGAAAGCTGTTTGGATAACCTGTGGACAGTATTAATAGTCGAGTCTGCATTCATCTGCTCACTAATCGTTTTGGGTCTTGATCAGATACTAGGCCTACATGTAGTAATAAGGAGCTTTAAATTTTCACGATGTAGACGTTCAGAGGAAAACCTGTTATGGGCATGCTCAAAAACGCTTCTCAAAAACTCTAAAAGAAAATAGCTCTCGTCGTCTGAGTTTTCACTACGCGTTCTGGGCTCTTTATACGTCTGCTCAATTTACGACGAAGAGAACTACTTGATGCTCCGATCATATGGGGACGCCATTTTAATTCTTATAGGTTGCGTCAGGGAGATCAAGAGGAGAAAGTCCAACGCAGTCGTCGTCGCAAACGTCTGGGTCGCAAATCTGAAGCTTCCTAATGTCGACGATGGTGACGATATGACTTCTTTAAAAACGAAAATAAAAGTCTACAACGCGAGGATTGAACTCTGTAATAAAGGTTCATGCTTTTGGCTACTACTACAGGTTACTTCAGCTCATTGGAAGGATTTCGTGATTTCGTGAACAACGTGTGGTTCACCCTATACTCACGGTCATCGAATCGCCTCGACTCCTCGGCTTTCGAACACACCTTCGTCGGTGAGGTGAAGAATAGCGCCGTCAGCGGCTTTCACAACTGGCTCCAGTTCTACTACTTGGAACAGGACGGCAGGCTCAACTACTACGGCTACGTCAGGGAGGCTAACGTAAGCTAGGTCGAAAGTTTTCTGAAAACTGTTCTTGTAAGTCTTTGCTTACAGGAACCTATTGGATCTTGTGATAACTCTGTCGGGGGTTTTGTCACCTCGGAGGCAACGGATTAACTGAAGGTCTGCACGCATTGTGGTGAAACCTCTATCATAGTCTGTGCGCACAGACAGTGTGTCAAAAACGGCGAAACAAGAGTCTCAGTGTTTTATTTTGTCGTTCAGACAACTTCAAGATTGAAAAAGGAAGCATTCAACATTCATCTGTTTTTACCTCTCTTTTTTTTTTTGCTTTATTTTAGCATAAATAGAAAAGGGATACCTACAATACAGACGGATTGGAAGGGGGTAATATGAGTATCTATTTCACCTAGATTCAACAAGTTCAGAATGATCTGTCCGATCGGTGTGAGAAAAAGAATGAGGTGATTTGTAATATATTCCAAAGTCATTCGTTTAAGAAATACTGGAGGCACAGGAGTTGATCTAGGGAGGCGAGTCACTTAAGTGTGTGTAAACTGCGGCTATGATTGCTTCCGCCGTGTTCGTGTGCCAATGTGCATTTATTATCATGTTTGTTGTGGAAAGTATGAGATAGGGTTGTGCATTTGATGCTGTAATTGTGTTTTTTTCTGTTTCTCCCGTTTTGTTTTTCAATTTTCCAGCCAAACCAAATCCTGCTCCAGTTCAGCGTCGACGGCTACGTGAAGACCCTGTCGTCCATCATGCTCGGAGTCAGCCCCGAGTTCGAGCTGGCCCTGTACTCTGTCTGTTTCGTGTCGCAGCCCAACTCGCTCTGCAGGTTCGACCTGGAGGGAAACGAGGTGCAGATCCAAACATACGACTACACCGGCGGCTACATTGGATCAGCGTACTTCAACGTTTAATCAGGATGAACTTATGGGGAACAATAAGTGTGGGGTGGGGTTCATTCTCTCCATCCCTCTCTTTCCTCCCCCTCCCTCGCGTGTAGATTACAAATAGCTGTCTCATTATATGGTAAACTCTTCCAATACCGAAATTTAAAAAAGTAACAATGCGACCACATAACTCACCGAATAAGCCAATTTTTAGTTCCACTTTGCGCATGAGCAGAAAAAAAGGGTCATTCGTACCAGCATGCACGTTGGTTTTTAAATTCACTGTGGTAAGCATCTGTGATGTCATGATTATTGATGTTATCCTTATAAATGCTGCTTGCCAGCACATCCATCTGACAGCTATAAAAAGTGGTATTTGGCAATATCATTAATACATTCAATGCAAAATGATGAAATGGATGCCTCCCCAAGGGTGAATTGACGGGTCATTCTGGTCATTCTGGTCATCTGGGGACCGTTTCATGAAAGTTGTCAGTCTCTGATAATCAACATGGTAACAGTCGGTGACCAGAGCTTCTCAACCAATCAAATCCACGGATTTTGCTGAAATTGTCAGAGACTCACAACTTGTCAGCGCTGACTAAATTGATGAAACACCCCTCTGGTCTACGACATGCCTATTGATTTTCGAGTACGATTTTAATCAAGTTACCCCCTGTAAACTAAATGTAATAATGTTATGTATATAACAAGTACAAGTTTGCCCTTTCACCAGAGAGGAAATTTACATACTTGTGGGAGGTAAAAATTTCCATTCCTTTCAATTGACCAGAAAAGTTTGCCGACATAAACACAGAATTACCATTTCTAAGGTTGTGTTGTTGTTGTTTTTTTTGTGTGTTTTTTTCGTTTCTTTGTTGATGGTATCCCTGCTGGAAAGAACACAGTGTCCCACAGTGTGAGATACACAGTGGGAACACATTGTGAACACAATCACAATATGAACACATTGTGAACACAGTGTGAAATCTCTTCATACTGTTAGATATGAGCGTTTAAACAATGTGAACACATTGTGAATCATCAATTCACAGTGTGGCACAGAACATTACCATGTGAACACTCTTTGAAATCCAAACCAAGGTGTAAAATCATTTCCACACTGTATAATTCGAACGTTTTCACATAGCCGACTATGTGACCACACTGTGAACGCACTGCAGGACACTGTGCTATTTCCAGTAGGGATGGTTTTGTTTGTTTGATTTTTGCGTTTGATGTGAAAGCTCTGACTTAATGTTCTTGAATGACCTGGAATGGCGTCACTCCAAAAAAAGGGCTTGACCAGTTGAGTTAAGTCGTCTACACACTAAATAATTATTATAGAATGATAACTTGCATTCCGGCAGATGTATACCAAACGAGGAGGAACAATGTCAATGGGATTTCTTATCAGAGGGAAGAACACATATTTTGTTATATACACGATGGCTGATACTGACAACGTCGCACAAACACACTCACACACACACACACACACAAACAAACAAACAAACAATAACAGATCGAATCTCGCCTATTAAAATACAGACGACCAAAAACGACACATCCTCGAGTTACCAAAGCATACCTGTGAAGGATTTAGCGCTTTGATCTTTAAAGGACGAGTTTACCTTCATAGACATGTGGATTGAGTAAATGCAGCAATATTATTAGAACACATCAGTGAAAGTTTGGGGGAAATCGGACAATCCATTCAAAAGTTATGAATTTTTAAAGTATCTGCACAGTCATTGCTGGATGAGAAGACTACTACAGTGTATGATGTCACATGCGTACAACGTTATAAGGAAAATATAAAGAGAATTTCACAAAACTTTACTTTTTGAATAAAGCGCACATTTCTTCGACTTGTTACTGACGTATGTTAAGGGTAATGTTATTCCCCTTGCCTTCTGAAAGAGAGAAGTCGAGTTTTCTTTTGTAACGCGTGAAAAGTAAAAATATGTTGAATTTTCTTTATACTTTCTTTATGTCGTTGTACACATGTGACATCACAAGCTATAGTAGTCTTTTCATCCAGTCGTGACTGAGCAGAAACTTTTGAACGGATTGTCCGATTTTCCTCAAACTCTCACCGATGTGTTCTACTGATATTGCTGCATTCACAAAATCCACATGTCTATGAAGGTGAACTTGTCCTTTAACTATTAAGACGTCTGGAACTCTACCCCTCGTGGTGACATTTTTTTTTTTCAGTTCAGTTCAGTTCGTTTATTCATTTCTACGATAAAAACAAACAAACATGCAATGCATACATAAATAAATACAAAGCATAAAATAATTGATAAGAATGTATAGCATAAGAGATATAACAAATTAACAGAATGACGCACTTGGACATTTAACTGAGGAATACAGCCTTTGTTAAAATTAAATGTGAAATGAAAAAAAAAATAGAACTTGGAGGAAAGCTTTAGAAGCCTTGTGAGGATGCTATTTCTCTTAAACATTCTAATGAGGTATTTTACCGGCATATGTTACAACAAGTCATATTAATGAGGAAACACACAAAACACACACACGCACACACACACAAAATGCAAAGATTATATAGATACAAAATAAGGGAGATCAACTTTTCATGAATAATTCAGTAATAATGACCTTTTCAGGGATTTTTTAAACAATCTTAATGATGATGCATGATATTCATCGAAAATATTATACGAACGCCTGCAAGATCCATAATGTGTTACACCAAGGGCAATCACAACAATATCAACAACAATAACAACTATTGTTCCATTGTATACCCCGTGGTATACTAAAAATAAGATCCCGAGATAGGGCAAACCACCTGTTGAGTTCCCTTCAATTGGGGTGACGCAGGGTTTCTCTGGTCGAAATGGACTGGTTTGTGAACATCACATGTCTCCAGTGTCTACCTCAGTTAACCCGGTGTGTGCTTTGCGTGCCATTTCCCACAGAAAAGCCCATAGCATTGTACACACTGTCTAAAGTCCTTGTATACAAAGACTTCATCACTTGTGGAAGGGATTTCTATCATATATATCACGGGTAAAAAATGTTAGGATTATAGATTTATATGCTGTGCATGGACCTCTATAGGCGTTTTTAATATGATGTCTATTGTTTATATCATTTTATTTATCTGTCTATTCATTTTGTTATTTAATTACTTTATCTTTTTTACGAGCAATGCCTTCACATTTTTCCAGAATAACAATATTATCATTTACTCTCAAAATTCATCTCAGCTTTTTAATGAAAGTAAAAGGATGCTAATTTATATTTGTTGTTGTTGTTGTTGCACACGCAAATTTTTCAAATACATGATGATCCAACACATGTTCATGCACACACGCATACCCACACACACACGCACACACACACACACGTATTAAATATGTACACACAGACATTATACACATTCACTATATATATGTATATGATTATATTCATATTCTTATTTAATTTTTAACTAGAATTATACGTATACACAATATGTATGTATATAATTATATGATATGATTATTATATATATCATTCTTATATTTTGAAAACTAGAATTATATATATTCTAGTTTTCAATATTTCAGTAAATTGTGTTGTACCTTGTTTAGCTCCTCTTCGGATGGGCTGCTTGAATTTGAGGAAGGGTTTCTGTTTTCAAACACCGAATTATGATGGCTTGCTTTAGCATACGGAGAAAAAAAAAATAGATTTTATTATACCTCATGAGTGGGAGCATTGTGAGGGAATGAAGATAGAAGAATAGGGAAGGTGGAGGAAACGGAAGGTGAGACTAGACAGCCATCGCCAGGCAGAGAGAGACCAACATTTTAGTTTCGAAATAATAAGTATTGACTGATTGGAATGATCGTTAAATTGTTTGTCAAATCACGCTACGATTGTATCGGAAAGATAAAGTAAAGGACGTAGAAAGCAACCATTATTTTTGTATCATAATAGCTATAACAACATATTGCTGTATAATATTCAAACATAAATGCATTTCAACACAGGTAATGCCATCTTCTATGGTAACACGATAGCTGTGACGCTACAACTGTTACATGTCAACCAGGCTTCGCTGCCTGTTAAGAATACTATCACGTGATCGGACAGTGTCCAATCCATGCCTTCCAGGGTACTATACTGGTTTATTTGCATACCAGATAACTAGTGCACTGGCTGTACATGCTTATTTTGCACGTAGACCTCTTACACAAAAAGAAGAGTCACGATTATGATATAAATTATAAGTTGGGAGCACTGCAGATGTTAAGCAGACGATATCTTGACTTCTGTCACCGACCAACAACTCATAGCTGCCAGGCGCCATGAAGATCTCCATAGTAACCTCAGCTTTCTGTCTCTTCGTAGCTGTTTCACGATCATGTAAGCATTACATTGAGGGTGATGTCTCCCTCATTTTCAAGTTTCATTCATCATAACTTCGGATACATATTTTAACATATATGTTAATTTCACGTCAGTTCAGACCTGTTTATATCTGCGTTTCATTTTCAAATCGGGATAGCACCTATCTACTTTTCCGGCCAATAAAACTGCATGATTCAGCCATCTAAGAATTGTAGAGCACCGGCGACATTTCTGTAAATTGAGCCTGATAACATTTTACATGATTACTAACTCTCTTTCCCGCCCACTACGGAGGGCTTAATTTTATAAAGACGACAACTTACAATATTCACCACAAGTTAAGATTTTTTGATTTTATTTTATTTCAGTTCTGATGGAAACTAGAGAAATTAGAAGAGACTACCTTCCAAATCCGAGAATTCAACCCGTTGTTTGGTGTGTGTGTGTGTGTGTGTGTGTGTGTGTGTGTGTGTGTGAGTGTGTTTCAAATAATGTTCTTGTTCTTGTGATAGAGACCTGAGAACTTACCTACATGTACAGCAATAACTTCAGTTGCATGCCTCCGATACATTGTGCTTTCGGCAACTTACTGGGCAAATTGTCCCAGTTTCACACCATAAAATCGATGTTCTTGTATCAAGCATTTTCCATTTATACAATACTCTTATAGGTTGTTTGCGTTGAAGTGAATTTGGTGTCTGATTTTGCTTCGGACAACATGTTATTTCACTTATAAAGAAAAAGGTCTGTACGAGTGGTTACAGTTTTTGAAATCAATATGATGATAATCATGTAGTAGTGTTTCATTTCTCCCAAATTAAATGCTTCCTTGTTGCATCTTTAAATTTGAAAATGATAGGACGGAACGGACAGAAGAAAAATTCCAAGTTTCCTAACTTTGATTGTGGTTCAGGAATTGCTACATTGCGAGCTTTGTTGCTTGGCTTTTTTCTTGTCATCCTTACTCGTCTAATAGTGTGTACAGTCCATGACATTAAATGAAATCTCGGAGCAAGCTTATGATGTTTATTTTAAAAATAATGGAAGCATGTAGGCACTGTATGTGAATAACACTTTAAGATATTTTCCCTCCTAGAGAAACAACGTTGTTGTTGTTGATGTTGTTGTTGATGATGTTTCATATTTAAGTCCCTCATCATTATATCCTCAGTCGACCATTACAGGCCTAATGATGTAGACCTGTCAGTGATAGAATAGATTGTCTCCCTTTTGCATGTAAGAACTGATTTTATACTCATGTTTATTTTTTTTTTCCAACGTGGTTTTGTGATATCGTAATGGGATCTTACATGACAGTTGTGCCGTTTCCTGGCCAATGAGGTATATGAATTTATCCTTCTTTCACATTGCTTTATTTTCATATCTATTTTCCGAATTGTTTTCTTTTACTAGAACTAATACGCCTGCTGGAAAGAACACAGTGAAAGACAGTGTGAGATCTCTTCACATTGTTGAATTCAAGCATCTTTAACAGTGTGAACACATTGTGAATCGTCAATTCACAGTGTGAAACAGAAAATCACTATGTGAATGCTCTGTGAAAAACCACACCACAGTGTGAGATAATCTTCACAATGTTGAATTCGAGCGTTTTCACATAGTCGACTATGCGAACACACTGCGGGATACTGTGGGACGCTGTGTTCTTTCCAGCAGGGACATTTCAAACAATATAAGATGAAATGAGGGGACTACTGTTCAACTACTGTACATGGTATATACGAGAGTTTGTCGACTTGTGCGTGTGTGCTGAATGTGTCGTGTTGTCTTTCAAACATCATTTTTGTCCAATGTTCTACTTTGGCTTGGTGACACTCTATCCGTACACTCACCACACATACATTGAAAATACACTTACACACCACCTAATGCGCGCTTTCTCGGTCAAAGTTGCACAACACGCAACAATAAGGAATATTATTTCATACCCCCATTCCACAGAGATGAACAATCGTGTGTTCGTGTCACCAGCTCACACACGATTTAGTGTGCAAAAAGTTTTATGGCATCTAATGTGTGTGTGTTTTTTTTTAACATGAAGTCTTCATGCAAATAATTAATGTTTCTTAATGTGCATGACACATAAGCAAGTCATTTGTTGAATTCGGAGCCAAATCAGCATCACAGTCAAATTAACCATCCTTAGACGCTGCCGACTCATGCTCGGGACGGTGTGGTGACAACAACTCCAACTATGACTGCCAATGTAACTCGTACTGCGAGACCTATAATGACTGCTGCGCCAACTATTACAAACTTTGCAAAGGTAGGTCTGAATTTTGTTTGTTTGTTTGTTTTTTGTTTATTTGTTAGTTAGTTTTTGCTTATAGCAGGTGTGGTGCAGAAAAGTACAATATGTGCTTTTGAATGTTTACGCTGTGATGCATTTTTTTGTTGTAATACATTGTACCTTTTGTTTTCATTGAATTTGTACAACAAACATGTTACTGGAAATAAAATTTCATTTGAACTGAATTGAAATTGAATAGGTGTCTTGCGCCAATCGATTCAAGACAAAAGAAAAGTGGACATTATGAAATGCTTCATAAGTGACATTGAAGGATTGTATCAGTTAAAGAGAATTGCATCTTTTGCTTCTCTTGATTCGGTGAGGTGATATAATATTACACCAGTACACACTATTTTGATCAATTTCAGGGAGCACATGATCAGGGTATATCTTTTATTATTCTAATCATCTGCTGAGTTTTCACATGTGCATGTATTTGATCAGTCAAATACAAACATCTATATTCATCTGTAGCCAGTTTTTTTCTCTCTCTTTCAATATGATTGCCTGTGTGAGTGATAACATATATATATATATATATATATATATGCGAGTACACTGTCTTGCTAAAACAAAGAAAATGCTATAAGAAAAGATGGGATATTTGTCGCATATCTCTTAGCATGTTCCTTGCTAAACAAATATATCGCAGTATCCTCGGAGAAGTTTTATTTTGCTTTATCTGATCGTAAGGTACATTAGGGTATATCGTTTTATTATCTTTATCATCCGCTGACATAAGCGTATAACTTACACTGTTGAGCCCATTGTAGCAGAAGAGAAATAATCGAGAAACGGGTTGGGGGGGAAATGTATAGCAATATGCAAGAGCAGAAAATGTAGAATTAAAGGGGAAAAGTGTGTTTAACGGTCTCTCTAGAATAATTCGATTAAATCGTGTATCATTTCGGAGTGGTTTTTTTTTTCAGTCCTCTGTAGACCAACCCCTCGAAAAATCATTGACATTATATAGGCCCTATAATTAAAACTTAACATCGGCGGTACCAAATGCCAGTACGAGTCTTCATCAGTTGAAATTTATAGACAAGATAAGGTATTTAAAATCTTTGGCGTTACTCCGACTCTCAAATGCTATCACACGTGATGTCCGTATGGATTGTTTGCGCAGTGCCACCTTTGTTTAGTTTGTGTATGTGTGTGTTTGTGTGTAGACCCATATGAGTGTATTTTTGGAAGATCTATTAAACGCATGTGCTCCCCCTTTCTCTCTTTCTATCTACCTTTCTTTCACACACACCGTGCAGCTTCTCAATGGTGGCGTCACACTGTCCCAAAATTGACACACTATGATCCAATAGAGATTATTCAATTTCGTGCAAATTTGGCTCCGAATTTGGTCAAAAGCCAATCAACAGCCGAAACAAATACGATGCCTACATAGAAGATCGCATGATGGCACCCGAATCACACACGACGGCTTCATGAAGATTGGGAATCTATGTTAGAAGTGAAGGACACACGAAAGAAAAAATGGCTACACGAAAATTGTGCAAACCCTCGCGTAATTGCTGCTAGCATGGCTGGAGCCTGAGAAACTCCATCTGCAGTTATTTCAAGATGCGTGCTCTCACGAATGGTCCATTTATTTATACGATTTGAACCAAGTTTAAACATTTCCTTCAAATTGTGTATATCTTTGTTTAATTTCGGGACAGTGTGACGCCTAGATGAAGAAATATTCTTATTTTGACCAAACGCAGCGCATGATTATGCTCGGCTATGTAGCTATTGTATCAGTCATGTTCTGTTACTGATGAAACAAGATATATCGCAATTCGCCGATTTCACAAATTGCCATAGGTACAGGATAAGAACAAATGAATGTATTCATATTCTATTATCATTATTATTGTTCTGACGACGATAAAGTAACAAGGCCACTTTGGAATATACGTCAAGATCGGTCGAACCTCTCAGTGCTCAAAGTCATAACTACAACTTGAGATGTTGCTGATGTTGCTGGGCAACCGGATGGTTACCAAAGATGACCTTATTCAGCTGCCGCATCGAACTCCGATGTCAAACAATGTTTTCTCTGTCATGGTCAGCTGGAATGTTTTCCCACTTGTGAAAATTGTCTTGTTGTTCAAGGAAAGCAACGGACGACAATGGATAAACACTTGAAAATGGCATACAACACACACATACTGAAGCTTTTCGACATGCACTCATCAGAGTAAAATCGCATGAATGAACAGAAAGCCAGAAACGAAACAATATTAAGGAAGCGAAGGAACCATAAGGGCGAAATGGCGAGCTGTGATTGGCTGCTAAGGTAAACAAATTAGCCTTGCTGCCAGCCGTTTGATTGATTAATGCTAAAATACTAAAATAATGCAAGTGTACTTACGAACTCTTTCTGGCGGCACAGAATGGGGTCCGTGAATTGGATGTATACTGCTTCGAGTATGCGCAGATGCGTGAAACTTCTCGCTCGGCTGAGAACCTTAAACCAAGATGGACAGTATTGTTCGGCGCACTCTTGGTTGTTCATCAAGTGGTGAGCAATGGCCGAATTGCCACCATCCACCGTCGTACGCACACTAGGCCGTCTACATGCGCGCGAAGGTAGGGAACGCACGTTGGTTTTGCTACTAGTATTCCGGATAGAGGCGGGCACATGTTGGTTCATGCGATCTGCTAACCGTTGGGTTGTACGCCCTATGTACCGAGCTTCACATCGGCACTTGTACTCGTAAATAACATTGCTACATTGCGTAATAGGGAGCACATCCTTTCGGACAGACGACATCATTCTGTGTGTGGTAAATACCACGCGCGCCTCAACACAAGGGAAAGTGCTGGATACCGCTTGCTTGATTTGTTTCTCAAACTTTAGGGAAGCCTTCCCTCGCCAAGGAAGTTTGAGATAGATAGGGCATCTCTTAGGTCCAAAGGCCGGTGTCTCTGTGGGCCTGTGCAGTTTGCGTGAGACATGGTAATCAATCACACGATCGGGATAGCCATTTTCGCGCAAGATATCCTTAACTCGATCAATCTCCGTAGCGAGCTTGCACGGAGAGCAGATTCTCTGTGCTCTATCCACGAGAATACCGATAAGACCGGTTTTGTACCGAGTGGGACTAAAAGAGTCCCAGCGCGTGTACTGACCTGTAAATGTAGGTTTCCGATAAACGGAGGTAGTGAAGCCATTCGCCTAATTTTCTACTAGTACATCTAGAAACGGAAGTGCACCATCACATTCGATCTCTATGGTGTATTTGAGAGACGGGTGGAGCGCGTTGAGATGTGCAAGAAAATTCTCACACGCCGTGCGGTTGTGAAACAGTGCAAAAGTATCATCAACATAGCGATAATACATTAACGGGGCACATTTAGGACTCACATCAGCGAACACACGCTTTTCATGATAGCCTACAAAGATGTTCGCAAGTATTGGGCCCAACGGCGAACCCATAGCAACGCCATCAGTCTGCGCGTACATGACATCATCAAAACTAAATAAAACATAAACACTGCGAAACACTGCAAAAAATAAACATAAACACTGCGAGATTGGATTATACGGACCTTGATACAGAATTGACATTGGTCTACCGCCTAAACTTAGGTATACAGAGTGAGCGTCGAGGACTGGTCCCACGGCGTCATCCGAGAATGATTTTAGCGTTGCCTGCTGACGCCCTTAGCAACTGTTGTCAGCGGCCTGGATAAGAGCTATCATGTTCCTTGATGCTGCAGCAGGAGACTCCCTGAAAACTTGAATTATTTCTGTTGTGACAAGAGAAAATAAAAGCCCTGCTGATTTGAGAATAATTTGGGCTCATAGAGATGGGTGCAACCTGCAATTATAATTTTCTTTAGGATTCCTTCCCTAGTCCTTCTGATAATGTGGATCACAAAAGGGTACATTCTGCATGTTATATGACCACATTATAGGTCTGTATTTTCAGATTAGAGAAATGTGCGCTCCTGCCCCACTGAAAGTTCTTGGGACGAGGATCCCTTGGGCTTAGATTTGTCTGGGACTGTCGCTGACGACCATGTTTGTTGAAGTTGTTTCTTCAGCGTGGTGTTTCCGGTCTCCTGCCATCGTATAATATGATTGGTCGAATGTTTTTGATGCTGCAAATTTGTAACACGAGATCAGTTTATCAACTTTCGTTTTTGTACATCCACCCCCAATCCCCATGCAGGAGCACAAAGCATCTCGCGGTCAGAACTGTCCAACCTTGCTCAGGAACTGTGGGACAACGACGTCAACCGCCTGAGTAGCAGCCAGTATGAAATCAACCTTCAGACCAAGCTCTCCAACTATGGCGAAAAGGTTGACCGCAGTTCAAGCAAGTAAGAAAGGATTGAGCATTCAGATTTCGAATCAATGATTTTGATATTTGATTTATGACCTATACATTCATATCTCTAATGAATTTCAATGACTAATTGCTAAACTGTTATCCACCTACTTTTTACATCACAACATACAATGATGTAATATAAAGCGCAGTGAAATAACTTAATATAGATTGCACGAGCACTGTAGTTCTTGTACAATACTGTACAGTGTTTATATCATTTCGATTATCGACTCACGACGTGATCTTCATGATGCCATGTCTTTGCCCCTTTAACCACCAGCGATTTAACACTCAGTGACGTCATCCCTCCAGTACATCAATCAACCAGCTAGTTTCTTGTGTGCTCAAAAGACAATCAACACGCATCTTGCTTTTCTTTCCTTTCTTTTTCTGTGGTAAGAGTTTGACGCTTTGATAGCATGGCACTCTATTTAGACCACAAGGGAACTAGCAGAATTGCCATGGACGTAAAGTCTGTAGTACTTCTGGTGGCGAATAGCAATTCCTCAGACGCTTCACCCTGTAATTGGTTCTTGACAGCTTTTTCACATCCGTGGACACGTGGCGACTCGGTGGGACCTTCGACGCATTTCAGGATCTCCTCGACAACTACGTGCTGAAGACCGGCACGGCCGAGTCGGTGTCGAGCGCCGAGGGGAGAGAGATGGAGACATTCCTGGACGATGTCATGGCAACCACCGTCATGCAGAGAACCTACAGTCTCCTCAAGGCCAAAGGTGAGTCCATGAGAAACCCTTGTGGAACACTTTTTGTTTCCGCCAAGGCAGGATGTTATGTTTTCATCGGGGAAGGTTTGTTTGTTTGTCTGTGTGCAAAATCACTCAAAAACTTGTCAACGGATTTGGATGAAACTTGCAGGAAAAGTAGATAATGACACAAGATTCAATTTTGGTAGTGGTCCGGGAATTTCTATGAATTTTGAAGGATTTTTTTAATATTTCACTAGGGTCAATGAACATAGGAGATCAAGATGCGTGTACTTGACGCGTGTATACGCGTACTAAAGTGCGTGCTCTGCTTGGGCGAGCGCCGCGCAGCTTGAAGCTGATGACGTAAACATTTTTGTGATATGTTCCTTTATCGTCATGCAGTCCAAGAAAAAAAAGATTCTTTCAATTTGGAAAATGGTGAGTTATAGTCCACAAAAGGAAAAAAAAATCAAACCGAAAACAACAACAAAATTGCCTTTCCTCGTCTTCAAGTTCAAGTTCAAGTTTGTGAAACATTTATTTTCCATCTTTTTCATGTAAGAAATCACATGCATGAAATTATTGTACAGGGAGGCAGAACCTCAAAAAAGCAGAGCTTGTGGTGAGCTGCCTTACAAAATACATTACATCACAAACACAAACACAAAAAAACAACAAAAACATAATAATAGTTCCCATGGCAATATTGAAATGAGATATGCCTCAAAGGGGGATATTGTAGTCTAACAGTGAGATATTGTAGATATTGTAGTCTAACAGGGAGATATTGTAGTTCGTCTTCGAACATCTTCGAAAATGGTTCCATATCGTCTAAGCGTACTTGAAAATAGTACTGGTATTCAAGTTTTTGGCCATTGAACTGATTGCTTTAGTTCAATGGTTCGGCTGACACAAGCTATCGGCACCACCAGGGAGGGACCTCCCTGGCACCACATGGGCAGTATTAGTGGTCGTGCACCGGCGTAGCCAGGATTTGATCGGGGGGGGGGGGGAGCATTTAGTATGTGAGGGAGCGAATCGAGCGAGGCGGGGAAATATTGAAAAATTATGATCTTGCTTTATAAAAGATTGAAAGGGAGACCCGCTTCATGCACATGCTTACGGTATACACGCAATTTTTCTTCTTTTTTTTTCACCTTCCAAATCCCCCTTCCAAATCTCAGAGGGGGCGGTCTTCATTAGATAATTTGACAACGATGGCGACAATTCTTTCTTTAAAGAAAAAAAAAATAGTCTACAACGCTAGGACTGAAGTCTGTAATAAACAGATTCACATTTCGGCTACTACTATAGGTTACTTCAGCTCATTGGAAGGACTCCGTCAGTTCGTGAACAACGTGTGGTTCTCCCTCTACTCCCGGTCATCCGGTCGTCTCGACTCCTCGGCCTTCGAACACACCTTCGTTGGCGAGGTGAAGAATAGCGCCGTCAGTGGTTTTCACAACTGGCTCCAGTTCTACTACTTGGAGCAGGACGGCAGGCTCAACTACTACGGCTACGTCAGGGAGGCTAACGTAAGCAAAGTCGAAAGTTTTCTGAAAACTGTTCTTGTAGGTCTTTGCTTACAGGAACCTATTGAATCTTGAAATAACTCTGTCGGGGGTTGTGTTACCTCGGAAGCAACGGATTAACTGAAAGTCTGTACCTCTATCATAGTCTGTACACGCAATATGCTGAAACCTCTATTATAGTCTGTGTCCAAAGACAGTGTGACGAAACCGGCGAAACAAGTGTCTCAGTGTTTTATTTTGTCGTTCAGACAACTTCAGGATCGAAAGCGGGAACATGATGTATTCACTTTTTTTTTAATATCTTTACTTCTTCTTTTTTTCGCTATATCTTCGCGTGCGTAGAAAAGGGGTAGGCCCTACCTACAAAACAGAAGAATGGGAAAGGAGTAATAAGAGTTGTGTTTTTTTTTTTCATTAACAATCAACGAGTTTCGAATTATCTGTCTGATTGGTGTGAGAGAAAGCACGAGGTTAATTCGTATATGTTCCAGAGTAATTTGTTTAAGACATGCTGAAGGCGCAGGTGTTGATCTAGTGAGGCGGGTCACTTTAGTTTGTGTGTAATTGCGTCCGCCATGTGCGAGTGCTATATGTAGACATGTTTGTTATGGAAAGTCTATTTTGATAGTGTTGTAGTTATGTCTTCTTTCTGTTTCTCCCGTTTATTAATTTCCCAGCCAAACCAAATCTTGCTCCAGTTCAGCGTCGACGGCTATGTGAAGACCCTGTCGTCTATCATGCTCGGCGTCAGCCCCGAGTTCGAGCTGGCCCTGTACTCTGTCTGTTTCGTGTCGCAGCCCAACTCGCTCTGCAAGTTTGACATGGAGGGAAGCGAGGTACAGGTTCAGACGTACGACTACACCGGCGGCTACATTGGATCAGCGTACTTCAACGTTTAATTCAGACAAGCTGCCTGGTGATACTGTCACCTGAGCCCTAAAGATTCTTGAGACCTGGACCGGATGGCAGCTGCTTTATGGATGAAATACTATTCATCATTTCTTTTTTTTCCTTGTCAAAATCAATCAATATAAGACCACCAATCCGTAAATGTGTCTTGAATTCATCGTTAACATGGTTAATACACACCTGTGATATCTTCCTGTAAGCAAGCTACAATACTGTTTCCTTCGTACAAACAAAGTCAAATTTAGTCAATTATGAATTCATATCTTTCCCTAACATGGCCTAATTTGGAATAAAAGATAACTGAAGAACATTTGATAGTGCCAACAAATATAAGGGAATTCACATTGATGTAGGAAACAAGAGAACTCCAATATAGCAACGAATCTTGGCAATACGAATAATCTTTCGCTTAGTTCGCAGGAACAAGTATCGAGAACAGATTCAATGTTTATCATGTTCATCCTCAGATCCATCAAGTACGTCTGAGATCCGGCTGTCATGTGGTCTCATGTCATGTCCGTTGCCATGACGACAATCAAGAGCATCGCAATGATGAAGATGCAAATGATGAAGATGAGAATAATTCCAGTAGTTGCTCATAAGAGAATGTTCCAACTGAGTTTGCGAGGCTAATACTCATATTCACAATAACAATGCAATTTCAAACGAATCGTTGCAGGGCATAAATTCTGCAAACAATCAAAGTTATGATAACGGAAAACGCTGATGACATTTTGAAATGTTATACTGTATATTAAATTTCTTGGCACGAAATTCTGTGGGATATCAAACAGCCGACTTTAATTTCCTAGCTGCCTCGTGTTGAATGTTCAAAGAAATCATGGTGGAATAAAATACTGTCTGATATAATTTAAAAGTACGATTATTTGACTTGTCTTATTGAAACATTAAATACAGAGACACTTATTCATGTTTTGATTTTGAGTAGGGTAGGTCAACCTTGAGTGATAATGTACTTATTTCATTTCTTATTAATTTCATTTAATTTCATTTCCAACAATACAATACACTTACATACACATAATAACACAATATCAGTACAATGTTGTAACAGAGAAAATACAGTGTGAATTGAAAATACTCTGCATCCTTTCTGATAATGCTGAATTAAAATTAACTGCTGGCAATGGAAGAGACATGCTGAAATGGCAAGTTTGTATTTTGAAGTCTCCTAGTGGACAGTGTACCACTAATTACTGAAGTAATAAAAACATGGAGACAAATTGCCTAATAAGGGAAAAACTCTCGCACCCAAATACATGCCTTAAGCAAACAAATACATAAACACGAGGAAGCAGACATACGACATAGTTTAATCTGGTCTGGCATTCCAGCTTAAGAATATAAAGTAGAGACATAATTGTGGTTCACTAAAAAGCACACAATGTATAAGAAACTCACGTTATAAAAATCTCACTGTAGAATATCTTTGTTTGTAAAGAATGTTCTTGGTTGAAAGATGATAATAAAAGACGAATGATAGAGAGGGAGGGAGAGTGTGTGTGTGTGATAGAAAAGACTTGTCGATAAGACAAACGAACTTAGCGTAATCATTCTTGTACATCGAATTTCTCCTTTTTCACAATACATGCATATATGCAGAAATGTAAATTAGCAAGTATCCAATGTTGTACAGTGATGAAAAGCTTATGCAAGGACTGGAAATAACCGGATAGGCCTACAGACGTTACTCCTTTATAACGCGAGTGTAAATTGCATGCGTCATTCTGTCGGTAAAGAGAATATCTTAACTTATGCCAAAGTAAGATAGAAAGTTAGACAATATCTCGAGAAACATTTCATACTGCCATAATTGCTGTTGTCAGTTCGTCATTATGGAGGTTTAGATTTGCGACGTGGACGTTTAAAGGCATAATTTACCATTTGCAGATGAAACAAAAACACAGCATTAGTGCTTGAAATAGTTCTAAAATGTGAGTTAGGGATAGAAACAACCACTGTAAAAATTTGAATCCGTATTATCGATGATAAATATTGTTAGATACACAAAATGTGAACAATAGTTATAATAAAAACGTTTCAGACTAAATCGTCTACAGTTACGGTTTATTGACAAAAATACTGATATCTCCTTATATTTTAGGCTTTATTACGAAAATTTTATATGGTAGGGTGTTTTGTGACACAACAGACCCACACATATGCATCAAATGTGATATCTTGAAAACTTTTTAAATCACTGCTCCAAAAGGTTAATATTGCAGGACCTTCAAGACGACGATTGCACTGGCTCTTCTCCTCTCTCCTTGCGTCTTGTTGCAAAGTAGCTTTAGATTACGCAGGACGCAACCTTGAAGTAAAATGGTGGCCCCAACCAGGGAGGTGATCCTCTCACCTAAGTCCCTGCCCCAACACTGCCACATAAAACCAGTGCATCAAGTACTAGTACCTGAGTTTCTGCGTCGTGAATAGAGCGGACGCAAAAGTAGCCCAGAACGCGTACCTAGTGAAAACTCAGACGACAGGCGACACGAGTTATAAATAGATCGATTTTGATAAGCGGTTTTGCGCATGCGCGGAACAGTTTTTTCCTCTGAACGTCCGCGTAGCGAAAATCTAAAGCTCGCTATCTTCATCTTTATCACAAGTCATTGACTCAATGGGCTCCGAACATATCAACTTTGATCTAATTTAGTTTCCAAATAAATGAGTCTATATACAATTTTCCGAAAGAATCGTTATTACTCATAATTACATGTTTATCACCCCTGAGGATACATAGTTATTCGTACTGCAGAAAAGACAGTACACATAACAAGTCATGTTAACCTATTATAAAGTAGAACGGCACGGTATGAATAAACCCTGCGGAATTACCATAACTATGAGATGACAAGTTCATTTCAGTTGCTACTCTAGTTTGGAAACACTTAAAAGCAAGTTGGTGACTAATCTCAACGATATTTGTATCTATTTTCATGTGAAATATTTCCTGCTTTGGGGTTCAATAGCCGAAGTAAATCATATTACTGCTGGGCAGCAAATTCTTTCTCATGCGACAAATTGTAAAATACTGTAGGCACAAAGCATAATCTCCCTCCTTTTTAATGCTTTTATTCACAGCTTATCTAATGCTTCTGATCTAATAATAATATAATAATACTTGATATTTCTAAATTCCGGTGGATACAAAGCGCTACCTAAGAGATAAAAGAGACCAATTCTCTCTCCTTCTTTGTATTCTATTGCTGATTTGTTTTGTTTTGTGTGCTTTTGGCAACGCAGATGGTGCATGTAGAATTTGCATGTTATATCACATCACGCTTGCTTGTGCAACAGTCAAATAATGTGAAAGGTGCCACTGAAAAGCCAGTGCGCCACTCAGTTATCCCAGGCACCACTCCCCTTCATGGTGCTATACTTCCCTTCATCTTCATGGCGCCACTTTTCTTCTGGAGTTTCTTTCCCTACTAATGGCATCCCCTGATGACGCCACTTTTTTACGGGACGACACGCCCTTATACACTACCTTTTCCATTAAACGACACCACTCCCATAACATTTATTGTCTCACTACCTCCAATGACCCCACTCTCGACATGACTCAACCCTTTTCACGGCTCTTCTTCACTGAATGGTACCACTTCTATGTGCTCCCCTGCTCCGGGTACCCTTGACGGCGCCACTTTATAAGGGGTGATACCCTTTCGCGGCACCTCTTCCATTATGACACCACTCCCGTTTACTGTCACTCTATATATACCCCATATACAGTATAATAGCGCCACTCTCTACAATGGCGCCAACCATTTTTCCGACCCCTCTTACCTTAATGGCACCACTTCTATGTGCTCTCCCGCTCCTCCTAATGGCGCCACTTCCAGACTTCTCTACAGGGCGGCACATCTATTAAACGACACCTCTCCCATTTACCGTCATGCTACCCCTTTCTACTGGTGCCACTCTCTAACCATTTTCACGACGCCTCTTCCCTATAATGGCACCACTCCTATGTGCTCCCCCGCTCCACTGATGGCGCCACTTTTTACTTTTTACGGGGTGACACACCCTTTCATGATAACTCTTCCATTAAACGACACCACTATCATTTACTCTCTTACTACACTGGAGCTCCTCTTTACATGGCGCCATCCCCTTTTTACGACGGCTCTTCACTTTCGGCATCACTCTTATTTATGCCCCACTTTCCCGAATTGCACCACTATCTACTCGGCCTGAGATTCCTCTTGCACAGAGCTCTCCCCTCCCTCTGCACCTCTCTTTCCTTCATTTTCATCGTCCTCCGTTCGCCATGCCGATTTCGAAAGCAGACAACGTGATGAGAAAATTGCTGAAGTCGAAGTTCAGCTAGTGCTTAGGTCGTGCGCATCATTACAATGGGATGCCTGTGGTAATAGATTAGGGACCACTCTATCTCTGATGCCAACTGGAGGCAGGCACCGATAATGTCAATACAAAAAAGCATTATGTAAATATAGCGGCCGTCATCTGTCTTGTGTGAATTCTGTAGGACGCTGCATCACAACCTATTTGTAAAGACTGTTTTTTGGTTAATATTCCACACCAAGACTAAGAGCGATTGAAGGAAAGAAAGCACTTGTGTAATCGATGAGACGTTTTCGCATTGGGTGCACGTCACAACGACACCCACGAATCATACAGCCTACGAGTCATACAGCCCACGAGTCGAAGATTGTAGCTCCTGAGTGATATATACAGCCCACGTGCCATACCGCCAATGAGTCACACAGCCCATGAGTCATAATACAGCCCATTGGCCATACTGTCCATGAGTCATATACAGCCTACTGGCCATACAGCCCAAGAGTCATACAGCCCAAGAGTCATACAGCCCATGAGTCATACAGCCCATGAGTCATACAGTCCATGAGTCATACAGTCCATGAGTCATACAGCCCATGAGTCAGACACTGAGCAAACAAGACCCATGAGACGGACGCATTAAGACCCCTCTTGTATCTCTCAAACTCGTGGGCTTTTTTATACAAGCGTCGAACTCATGGGCTTTTTGTCTATAGTGTCAAACTCATGGGTTGTATGACTTGTGGGCTGCATGAGACACGGACCTTGTTTTAGTATCGAACTCGTGGGCTGCATGACTCGTGGGTGTCGGTCTCGCGGGATGACCCCTTCACATGATAACATGGAGCCATTACTGCATCCGATGATATTACCAGTCACGATTATCTAAGTTCATAGTTATTGTAAATCCAAAACTTCCTGTTAAATGTATTATGAAAGTTGAAAATAGGTAGGTCCTACCAGCGTGCCGTAAGTACCTCGTAATATAGCTAAATGTATTTACAATTTTGAAACAACACGCTAATCTGGATCGGTCAATCGACTCACTGCTGCTAGATTAGGTATACCATACCATCTGCATACTGAACTGCAAACATGAACAGTGCATGCACTGTAATCTATTTATCACTTCATGGTTTAGTGAGGTGAGACAGATCCCAGACCGGAAGGCCAAATGGCCGAGACCACTCCTTTGCGCGTTCATCCCCTTTCTATGTTTGTTCTCCAACCTCGAATGATAACGACCTAATCTTGATTAAGCCATGAGCCAGACAAAACGCTCTGTCCGCCGTATGGCAGCTAAATCATGATATTATGTTTTCCGATGTGCTACGATCTGAAGAAAGAAGGAACATTCTACAAGGTGCAATGTCGAAACCCTGCACCTGCCCTGGTAATGCGTGTCTACAATAATCAAATAAACAGTTCGACCGAAGCTCCAAGACATCTGCAAGTAATTGTCTTTACTTAGGCAATCTTTGCAGGCTAGAAGCGATGGTCAGTGTCGAGTAGGAACGTTTTTCATTAATTGACTTGTACCGCGTTCCAAAGAAGAAAAGGAATCGCAAAGTAGCAATCTATTTTCTAGCCATTCTCTTTTACCAACTCCGAAAAATTGCTTGTTGCGTTTTTCTGATATGTCCGGTGTAACATCCCAGTACTTTCTCCCTTGTCATTAGTGTGTGCGAAAATCGGAGGTTAAAGCCAAGTGTCCTAGATTGCTGTCAATCAGATCCCTCATCCCTCCCCACTTTAGTTATGTTTGCCTTATGATATGAATGACAGATTACTGATAGTTGAAGGATTATATCACTTCACCAAATAAGAACAGGTGGTGAGATCTCCGGCATGCATGTCCCATGCCTCTTCCACGAGCTCAACCAACCCGAGATGGTTGGTCGGATATTAAAGATAAGCTCGACTTGGCATCATTATTATACCATAATCCTAAACACCAGAGACAGAGACTGTGCATGCTGTTGAGGAGCACAATTCGACGAATTTTGTTCCAGACATATTCCCTAAGTGTTCAAGTTCTGTTCCGTCGTACCCACGAGACAGCAAGATGGACAGGAAAATTGCCCTTCTTCTGGTGCTATGCGCAATAGCAATGCAGTCATACTTCACTAGTAAGTTTTATTGTGAAGATGTTTCTAGATTTATTATCGTTACATTCCTCATCTTCATCTCTTTTAAGGTCATTGGCATTTAAACAAACTAATACTACAATCATCACAATTGTTGGGTTAGAGAGTGCATCATTATATATATATATATATACATATATATATATATATACATATATATATACATACACACTGTGTATATATATATATATATATATATATGATTTATTTCTCGAAATCTCCTCTCTCCCTCTCTCTCTCTCTCTCTCTCTCTCTCTCTCTCTGTGTATCGCATATTTTACACTCCTATTCGTTTTAGATGTAAGTTTTGGTTCCGTCGTTTATTCTAAAATATAACCTTGTGCTATCTATTTCCCCATCCTTGTATTTACTCTTGATATTATTTTATCTATTGATATTTACTGGCTTTCATTGTTGTATAAGCGTGAGAAATAATATGTTGATTTCAATTCAATTGATTCTAATTCAACAATCGTTGCATTTAAACCTGCCAGCTTATTGCTCAAAGCACTTAAACCTATAACGTGGTGCACTTCGTTTCACAGTACCAATGCGTAATTCCATACCTGTGTAATTCTATACTTTGCTGAAATTGAATACAATATAAGATTAAACTCAAACAAACAGATATGTGTGTGTGAGTGTGCGCATGTGTGTGAGTGCAGAATAAAAAGTGATAATGGTCGGAAGAATTATTCAAATTAGATGAGGCGATGAGGCTAACTACTTGGCAGAAAAATATTTTTAACTTTGGATTTATTTTATTTTAGTAAGCAATCGAAAATGCTCTGTAAGGAAAATGTGCTTCATTTCCTGTTGTGAAGTTTTTTGTCCGATTTTGTATTTTGTTTTTGTCGCTCTGGATGGGCAAATCACTTAATGTTTAATCTTTACGTGTGAATAATAGTATCCAACACTACACTAAGAAGAGGTAAAACTTATTAAAGAGGAAATCCAGCCAAAATTAAATAAACTCTAAAAGAAAGGCAAGAAAATTCCCGACATAACGTTTCAAAAATGAAAACAAAAAAAAAATCGGAAAAGAAATTGGGAAGATATGACATTTTGAAATTCAACATTGTTTCAGAAAGCATTTCTTGACCAGTCCCTATTTATGAATATTCAAATAAGTGAGTTGATTATGTCATGCCCTAACAATGTTTCATGTATCTTGCATTATATTAGCTTGTACAGCTAAAAGCACATTCCCATATCAAAATATATCGGAAACATTTTGTTCCTTTTTAGTTTAGGTGCTTTTAAGGCAGGTTTGATATTCATACAGCTGATACCTGAGATTTTTTCCCCATTTCTGTATATAAAATGTACAAGAAATAGAGTATGACATCCTCAAGCTGCTGACTCGAATATTCATAACGACTGATCAAGTTAGTTAAAGTGTCCCCCCCCCCAAAAAAAAAAAGAAATTTCATAATGTCATAACTTCCTTAATTCTAATCAGAGTTTGATCATTTCTGCACTGCTCTGCAGGGACTTTCTTTTTCTTTCTCTTTATTTTGAATTGATAAAATTCTGGAGTGGATTCCTTCTTTAATGGTTCATGCCACACCAATTATTCCCATCTGAGGTTACAATCCTATTTAGATATGGATTAATAAAGAGCTGCTGCAGTTGATCTCTTGTTGTAATTTCTATATCAACTGTTTAGCGCCATCAAGATATTGAATAAATCAGAAGTTGTATTTTTTGACATATCTAAACTTCAATTTTAGACGCATCGGGATCGTGTTCCGGTCGATGCTTTGCTAGCCATGACTCCTCAAAGGATTGCCAGTGCAACACAGCCTGTGAGAACTACGGAGACTGTTGTAGCGACTACTACTCACTTTGTCTCGGTGAGTATAATGCTATTTTCCGGGCAACTTTACACAATCATCTTTTTTTTCCCCGCAATTCAGGTATAGTGATTTTGATTTATTCTTATAATCGTCAAATTGTCATTTTCATTTTTTTTTCATTTTCATAGTTACATTATTATCATTGTCATGATACCTATTGACAGTTTGATAGTGTTATTTTCATTTATTGCAATTTTGCTTAAATTTGTATTGTCATGTGATGTAGGCCCTACATTTTGCTGGTATCACTTTTCTTCAGTGTATACAGTGCAGTGCTTTCGCTCTTTCAGTGTCGTTGTCATTAAAAAATAATAATTCTTATCAAATTATCGTTTCTTCCTCTTTGTCATGAACCCGTCCAAATGTAAGAAAACTCCGCTAGAATGACAAGTGAATGTCACGTTACTGCTGGTCTTACCTTCTCCTGCTCAAAAGTCGTACTTCAAACAAGTCTTTCTAAGAATATACATGTAGCATAGTTCTGTACCATACCGCCATAATGCTGTCATGATGTCAGATGATAAAATCAGCCAGTTCGGGGTTCTAAATTGTCTCCTGACTCGAAATGTTCTCGGCATTCAGAGAATGCAGTACAGCGAGACGGCAGCCATACTCGACAGAACCTGATGCATCTCGTTTCGATGATTTAAAATGAAAATATAGTTCTGGTAAGGGTTTGAGAATCCGTCTTACACCATTTCATATTTGCTTGCAGTATATCTAAAGAAACTTACCTGTCTGACGCGATTTGCCGGGATGACGAGTTGTTTCGAAGTTTTTTAAGATACAAAATAACAGTCGGTATACCAAGTTTTATTCCAGAAGGATCATGCTAACTCGGCCTCAGAGACAACTCGACCATATTTCAGACAATACATTACACGCAGTTTGTGATTTCCATATTTAGGCGCACGTTCATTTTGTATGCGCGTTGTATCAACTCGGCCCATAACTGCGACCAGCCAGAACGCGAAGCGGTCCCATAGTACAATACTGTGCAATCCTGAGGGACAACTCGGCCCCGCCGTCAAAGCGAGGCCGAGTTGTCCCAGAGTCCGAGTCAGCCTGACCCCGATTTGGTTAATACACTGTATTTCGCATTTTCGTCGTTACCCAGGGAATATCTTGTTATTACAGCGTTATTCCACACATTTCTTAGGTATACGTGTACATTTTGCAGCGAAATTTGATACTTGTACAGGCGTACCAGAACTATGTTTTACCTTTATCTTGCGCACTCTACAAAATTCAGCCCCTATAATTCGTTTTACGGTGAGCTTATACTGGACCCTCCTATCCCTATGCGACAACTGCCGATATTGCGAGAACTATATGGGACAGCAGTCATACGTCCTTTTGCAACGACTTACAGACTTGTACAATTAGAATTATACAATTATACGGCAATTTTCCTCGCAGTAGATGGAGCATTCGCAAAAACCGATAAGTCCATTTTTTAAGATTTTGAAGTACGGCCTCTATCATAAAGTACAAAATAATAACTTTTAAATGCATGGTCATTACATATAAAGGTAGATTTTCTGAAGTTATGGTCAATAGAAGCAAATGTTTTCTTTTTATTCTCTTTATTTTTCTTGACCTTTAATCGCAAATACATGTATCTCCATTTGTCAAATATGGACTTACTGGTTTTTGCGAACAAACTCTTCATTAATATTGTATGGTATTCATACGTGTTTTACGTATACATACAGTTATACATATCTAAATACTATTCGATTTCACTTTGACAGGATCCTCCTATTCCTGTGCCAATGGCCGATGTGGTGAGAACTACGACAGCAGCAACCCGTGCCACTGCAACGACTTGTGCACGAATTACGGCAACTGTTGCGGAGATTATGATGATTACTGCTCAGGTAACGTTCCCTGAGAATAATGAAACTTACCGGCAGATGAAAAATAATTCTATTGTGCAGGGGCGGATCCAGGAATTCCGTAAAGGGGGGGGGGGGCAAACAATATTTCTGGTGCTACTTCCGGGTTTCATCTTTTTTTTTTTTTTTTTTAACAACAAAATAAAGAGGGGGCGCGCGCCCGGTGCGCCCCCCCCCCCCCCCCCCCCCCCTCTGGATCCTCCACTGTTGTATGATGCGTATAAATGTATTGGCAATGCAATTCCAATTTCGTCAGGTTCCTCCAACTCCTGCAACGGCCGTTGTGGTGAGGGTTACGACAGATTGAACCCAGTCGTGCCACTGCGATGACTTGTGCAAGGACTACGACGACTGTTGCTCGGACTATAATGATCACTGCTCAGGTAACGTTTCCTGAGACTGACTGGCGATAGATGAAAAAATCTGTCTGTTGCATGATATATAATTTCATAAATTGCATGTGCGATTACAATTTTCTTCTTCAGGTTCCCCTGACTCCTGCAGCGGCCGATGTGGCGAGGATTACGACAGCACCAACCAGTGTCACTGCAACGACCAGTGCAAGAACTACGGCAACTGTTGCACGGACTACGATGATCATTGTTCAGGTAAAGTTCCTGAAACTCAGCAGTTACTGGCTGTAGATGTAAGATATGTCTGCTACGTGATATATAGGCTTACTGTTTTTATATTATACAAATAATTAGTGTTTATGAGTGCTATGGTTCTGAATATTACAAGAGCATGCAAGTTTAACCGTTCTATTCAGCTACGCGAAGCGGAGTTGAATAGAACGGTTATGAATTATATAAGCAAAATATGCCTATGGCATGGAATGTTGAAAAAAAGTGTACGTAGCTAGGTATTTGACACATGACAAGTGTCTAATACGATTTGATTTTTCTTCTTCAGGGTTTTTCGATTCCTACTCAAACGGTCGATGCAGAACAAAATACCGTAGAAGGAATTTTACCAATCCTGCAAAGATTGTATCATGACGTTGATAGAACACTGTTCATGTAGAGGACCCATTTGTGGCCTTTCGTAGTAAATAAGGGAAAGGGTTTGGTCAGTCTTTTATCATTTTCTTCTTAGTGATTATTCGTTGTTATCGTTGTTGTTGTTTTTAGACATAATGCAAATGTAGTGTGTCACAAAGCCAAGATACAAGAACTCTATAGGAAAATAAAATGAAAATATAGGGTATATACATTGTACAGTTATAAATTAGAAAGATAGAGCGATATGGTACGTATGTCACTGTGCACATGTGTGTGTGTGGTTTGGTGACTCAAATATCTTTTCTTAGTCAGCCGAACTTCATGCGTCTCTCACAATTATCTTCCTCCAATTTTGGCAACCGCATAATTATAATCAAATATAAAAGAGACAGCATGCGCATGCTCTCTGCCCCTTGTTTGTGTGTTTTATTTCCGTATTATAGAAACCAACATATTCCATAGAGTAAGAAAAATGTTTTACATAAAGGTCAAGGAAAAAAAACATACGGAGAGTAGCCCATTTTCACTAGTGACTATGATTGTCACTTCCGGTCTTCCATGGGCCCCTCTTGTAGTATACGGCTTTCTTTTGTCCCCAGCCCCTGGAGGGGGTGACCTGAATACGCTGTTCCAGGCCCTGTGGGACGCTGACGTGAATCGACTCGAAGACCCAGACCTGATCGTCAGCAGGCAGGAAAAGCTTACCGACTACTCAGACCGAATTGATCATTCTCCGGCAAAGTAATTTCAAGGACAGTTAGAAATACCCTACTGGAAAAAAAAAAAAAAAGTGTCCCACAGTGTGTTCACAGTGTGTTCACAGTGTGTTCATATAGTCAACTATGTGAAAACGCTCGAATTTAACAGTGTGAAGATGATTTCACACTCTGGTGTGGTTTTCACAGTGTGTTCACATAGTAATGCTTTGTTTCACACTGTGAATTGATGACTCACACTGTGTTCACGCTGTTAAAACGCACGAACTTAACAGTGTGATTAACAGTGTGAAGAGATTTCACACTGTGTTCACAATGTCTTCAAACTGTGTTTCTCACACTGTGGGACACTGTGTTCTTTCCAGCAGGGTTATGTGCTGATTTCTGAGGTTGGAATATCTATGATGACTTTCGAAGAAATAAACGTTGTGATTACTGATTTCCATTAATTTAGTTTTCTGGTGTTTAACTATTTATCTATCTCTCTTTTATCTATTTGTTTACTTACTTACTTACTTACTTACTTACTTTAACACTTACTTACTTACAAGGCTTGTACGGTCACAACCTCCCAAATCAGTCTATCGGCGACCGGGCAGCGAGTTATTAGCCATTTTCGGCCGGGCACCGACGGGGCACCAATGATTTTTCAGGACATCGCTCGGTCGCTGCTGAAGATTTACCGCGGAGTTGAAATTTCGGCGGCGACGCCCATGCAGTTTTCACTCGCCCCCGGAAATACGCTCCATGTCTGAGGAGCAACTGCCCAGGCACCGGCCTAATCAAGTGGATGCTGTCGAGTGATTTAGGGAACAACCAGCTAGGGCTATCTGATAGAGGCAGGGGAGAGATAGATGCAAGGAAACCCTACCACCTTGTCCCCCTGAAAGAAGAAACAAGCATCTGCAGCTTCCACCTGGTCATCTCAGAGGTAGCCCGTGCAGAAAACGACACTGCTAGCAACATCGCGGAAAGGAACGACAGGAACAGCAACTTTCGTGCGGATAGAGATGAAAACTTTTACGATGAACACTTTTTTAATGAAAAAGGGTTGTTATGTTGATACAGTCTCTTGAATGAAGACGTGATGAATGACAGATATGTGGATAATAAAAATAGGGAATTAAATAGGAAATACAAAGCATGGTAAATGTAGGGTAGAAAGGAAAGATATTTTGGAACATTCTAATCTAGGAGTGATTACAATTTTTTTTTTCATATTGGTTTCTCCTTCCTATCTATTTGACTTCCTATTTTCTATCTGTTACTAATCTTCGGTTCCACAAACTGTGGTTGAAAGTTCGTAATTTAATGCTTAAATCTTTAACTTCAGTTTTATCCCTTTTTTACGAATCAAACTCTGTTCTGAGGAGAATAAGGTAGAAGGAAAGTTATCTATTCGTATACAGCCTTTCACGTACTCATGTGTTCACAAAAGTGTTGGCATGTGACCCTCGCTTTCGTAGTCGTTGAAGTAGAATCAGTGGCATTGTCGACCTCGTTGCCATCTCAGATGCAGAGCAAAGGCGTTGTTGTTGATGGCCAAGGGGCTGCAGTCACATACATACCCAGGTAGCTAGTGAGAAATTTTCCACTGTCCAGTTGCCGGACCGGTGGGTCATCACTCGGTGACCGGTCGGACTCTGCGCGGAGGGAGAACCCCCTATTTTCGGCAAGTTTTGACGTAAAATCGACCGGTGATCGACGGGAAATCGAAAGGGCATCGCTCGGGCATTCGCTAGGGTTTTACAGCCCTCAGGACTTCTCCAAAAATCGTTGGGCAATGCCTTCATTCCAGCGCTGACCGAGCAGGCTATAAATCGGCCGGATCCCGCCCCAAGTTGCGACCGTAGCCTCACTGGAACTAAGGTCACAACCATAAGAGCGGCAACCAACGGATTTGCAAACCTGCACGGTCGCCGCTGAAATTTTGGCCCCGCCAAGCAATTTTGGGAGATGTCGAGCAAGCTGCAATACGCCAACGATGCCCGAGCGATGTCCTGTTGATCTCCCATCGGTCACCGGTCAATTTTAGGTAAAGACTTTGGAAAAATATGTGGATTTTCTCCGCGCAGAGTCCTAGCAGTCACCGAGTGATACCCGACCGGCAACTGGACGATGTCCCACCGGCCACCGGCCAATTTTTACGAAATCGCTGTTGGGGTTTCCTTGCCTCTATCCCTCCCCCTGCCTCTTCCAGATTGCCCTGGCTCCTCCTCCCATCTGGTCCTTTGTTTTTCTTTTGTGCTCTTGTCATTTTTTGTTTTACTATTCTTGTTCGGTTGTTCGGCGGTTATTGCTTGGACATCGCATAATTTCTGCAGCGAGTTATAACTTCAGCGTCCACCGACCGATGCACTAAAAATCAGTGGCGACCGGTTGGCCACTGGTTGGTCACCGGTAGGTGCCCGACCTAAAGTGGCTAAAAACTCGCCGACCGGTCGCCGAGCAAGCTGATTTTGGAGGTTGTGACCATACAAAGCCTTGAACTTACCTAGTTATCTATTTATTAAACTCGTCCAAAGTCATATATCACTACCTTGTAAAAAACAAACAAACAAACAAACAAACAAAAATGGTTCAATCTCTCCCATTCAGTCTTTTCACTTACGTGAACGAGGCAAAGCTGACTGGCACATGGCCTTCATTCATGGCACTCTTGGACAACTACAACCGGTTCACCGGCACCCAAGACACCACCACATCCAACGAAAACCAAGAAATTGAAAACTTCCTGGACGATATCTACAGCACCGAAGTTATGAGCTTGACAACCCAGTATATGATCGACAACGGTAATGAGGGTTTTCGTAACTTATTTATTCTCCCCGAACATCATCTTTGATACCCCATCATTGCCCATATCATTAAAGGGATCGTATAGTTTTGGCTGAGACCTAATTTCAGGTTTCTAACATTTTTTTGGTGAGGTAATGAGAAACCTCTTATGAAATATGAAAGAGAATGTAATTCTATGAGGAATTCAACGTTTATTTGATGAAAATTGGTTTTGAAATGGCTGAGATATCCAAAATAGAGTAATTCTAATAAAGTGTGGGACCCACACTTTATTACGATCGCTTTGTTTTACTTTATTTTAGGATGTTTCAGTTATTCCAAACCCGATTTTCATCAAATAAACTTTGAATTCCTCTTAAGATGGTATGCTCTGTACTATATCGTAAGTGTTTTCTTGGTATCTCGCAAAAATTTCAAAGCCAAATTTTCATCTCCACCAAAACTGTACTATCCCTTTAAGATACTAGGAACCTCTTTCAGAGACCAAGGATCTCAGGTTTTTTTTACCGTTACTATCATCTAATGTTACAATGTCCGACGTGAAGACGATGATCTTGCTAATTTGATAGGCGCAACTCCGCCATATGGGCAGATGCAGAGCGCTTTGAGGTCAATGTTCTCACAGCAGTCAGAAATCCGAAGAAATACAAGATCTTCAAATCCGTCTCAAGTCAAATCAAATCGAATCAAAACAAACTTCATTATGAACAAAATGACTCGATTGGTCTGGCAGAGTAAAGTAAGGCCTTCTAACTGTGCTAGACTTCTTGCATGCATTCCATAAAGGGGTAGTTATTCAGTAATTGTCATAAGTGCATTACTAAATTTACTCGGCATGGCAACAAGCGAACCGCATCCGATCAGTGAGGACGCGGATTGTTGCTATTGTAACTACCAACAACGGGTGGTAAAAGATGCAGAGCGCTTTGATCAGTGTACTTTCTTTATCCTTAATACTAGTGTGAGAAGTGAGAACAGTGTATAAAGCTAATCTTCAACGCATGTGAAGGGTATCGAAAGTTTAGCTTCATGTTTTGGCCTTTTTAGGATATTTTGCATCGTCGTCGGAGTTCCGGGACTATGTGAAGAGTATCTGGTTTGACCTCTACACAAGGTCTGGTGGAACCATCGACTCGTCTGGCTTCGAGCACACTTTCGTCGGAGAGGTCAAGAACGGAAAGGTCAGCGGCTACCACAACTGGCTGGCCTTCTACTTGGACGAGCTGGAGTCAACGGTCAACTACTATGGCTACACCAGTGACAACGAGGTGAGAGGATGAGGGATTATATGCAGCTCTATAGGCTGTCGTCCTGTCGGCATTGTGGGAGCAATGGGGCATAGTGGATGGGGCTCTGGGACTACCAAACACAAGGTCCTGGATTCGACTCCAACCTAATGGGTTCATCCGTATTCGTTGGACAAGATGTTTTACCAACAATGTTCAATCGCCATGACATATTTAGATTTGGTCTTTGTGGCTATTCATCGTTGCTGTTATTGTTCTTGTGGTATTTATGGTTTCTGTTTTATGAAAACAAAGTATGTAGGCTACATTATGTATTAATTGCGCTGTCTAACTTTCTCTGATGGGCACAACACCGGTTCATTTGAAGTAGGCGTTATAGGCCTACGGTAGAAAATAAATAGAAGTAGGTTTACTAGCTTAATGGTAACATTAAGTGTGAATATATAAGGATCGTCAGAGTTTGGTAACCTGGATGCCTATACATCATATATCATTTCTCTCTATATCTGTTTGTTTGTTTGTTTGTTTGTGTGTCTGTTTGTTTATGTACGTGTGTATGTGTGTGTGCGTCTTATAGCCGAATCAAATACTGATGCAGTTCCGACTGGATGAGGGCAATGCGTCGTACTACAAGGAGCTTGCTTCCATCATCTACGGCGCCAGTCCCGAGTTCGAGCTGGCTGTCTTCACTGCCTGCTTCGTGGAAAACCCAAACACCATCAGCACTTTCACCCTCAATGGCCACACCCAGCGGGTGCAGACTTGGGACTACGAAAGCTTTTACATTGGCTCCGCCTACTTCTCCGTGTAACGGAGGAGCAGCTGCTGCCGGGGCAGAGCTGCCGGCCCAGATAAATACTAGGCGAAACGATCTCGATGACTTAATCTTGGCTTTCTCCTCGTTATGACTCGAGTGGGCTTTTAAATTAATGTCAACAATATGAAAGGAAGCGATGGTTGCCAATGATAGGAACTCTATATACTCATTCTCGTTTCACGAAGACGGTCCTAGCTGTGTCGTCAACAGTGTGATCTCGATCAAACATGGGGCATACAGAGATTACAATAGCAATGATTGAATAATAGTGGTATCGACAATGATCAGAATCGTTTACCTTACCTTATTTACCTAAAATGGGCCGTAAAAGGTTTTATGAATTTGTGATTTAAAAAAAAAAAATCTGTGTTCATCATTTTTGTTAGTTGATTGTTTTCCTTCCAGCAGCTATTAAGATAAGTAAATTATGGTGTTCACAACATGTAAGAAAATTATTCTAGTGATACCTATCCACAAACAGATCTTTGAAAAGTTTCCACCCGAAAACGGCGCAGTATGCCCCCTTACATCACTACTTGATTTAAATCATTATTCATAAGGAAGACGGTAATTATAATATTTCGCACTCTTCATGGGCAAGTTGCAATAAACGTTAACCGCTTGAAAAATACCGGGTTCATTCATACAGACTACCATTTTGTTCATACAACGACCATTTTGTTTAGTCGGTAGAATAAATTCTCGTGTCATCTTGCCTCTTGTTGTTTATCTCGGAGGCACGTGTTAACTGTTTTATTCTAAACATTGGGTTGATGTATGATCAGTTGGCATTCGACGATTCCAACATTGTTAACATAGCAAACCAGATTAACTACCAAGTGGATCAGGGTAAAGTCATCATTGAATTTCATTTGGCTTCCATGTCGGCTTACCTTTGAAGTGAACAATTAAAATGATTCCAACAAACGTGATGTCGTACTTGTGACATTTCTGAGTCCTTTTTCATTCATGCATTCATGCATGCATTCCTTCATTCATTCTTTCATTCATTCATTCATTCATTCATTCATTCATTCATTCATTCAATATTCATTCCTTTTTTCAGAAGAAACACATAAATATTTTACAGAAATTGAATACATAAATCACATCACAATCACAATATATAATAAAAGAAAAGTATAAGTTTGAGAATATCAAAAGTATACGGAACTGCAGGAAATGGGGAGGAATGCTAAAGAGCAATGCTTGTTGAGTGCAGTCCTCCCCTCCCCCCCCCCCTTTCCACATACGCACGTCATACAACAAACATGATGATTGATACACTATCATTATTATGTAAGAAGCGGAATTACAAAACAAATTGAGACAAAACCTAACCATGGACCTACTAGAATGACCTAACTATCGAACCTGAAACAAAAACCCTGGAAAAATCCCTGCACACAAATCACTTTGCAAATTACTTTGCTTGTTCATTACAAGTCTGTGTGTATCTTTTTTCATATTTTTACCGTACACTCGTTCTTACAACCAGAGATTATTACACTGAAAAAAAAATCACATGTGCAAAAGATGAAACTTTATTACTTACAATTCTACATCAAAATCTCCAAGAGGTATAGCGTAACTAGAGATATAGCTTTGTTGAGCTGTACAGCCATAATAATTATGATAATGATGATAATTATAATCATGATAATAATGATAATGACTTTAATCATCACTTTATTATTATCATTATTATTATCATTATTACTATCATCATTATCATCATTAGGAGTAGTAATAGTAGTAATAGTAGTAGTAGCAGAAGTAAGTAGAAGTATAAGAACAAGTTAGTTCCTAAGAAAAAAAAATGATTTTTTTTTCTTTCTTTTTTTTAACCAGTGTATCCATGGATGATTATCTACAGGTGTGAAACTCTCAGTGAAACTTCCAATCAGTTCGCTAGATATTTTCTCTTTCCATTAAAGTCAATTATGAAGATCGATTGGCATTGCCAACTCTGTCACTACCATAGGCAAATAAATTGCGTACAATATCAATGGTTGGCCCTACTTTGCAGGTGCTGGTGTCTGAAGGGTTAATGGAGACATGAACACGCACAGATGATTCATAATGCACGTAGGTGTAGCGCAATCTGCAAGGCTTTTTAATGTTTCTGTGTGTGTGTGTGTGTGTGTGTGTGTGTGTGTGTGTGTGTGTGTGTGTGTGTGTATGTGCGTGTGCGTGTACATGTGGGTCTGCGTGTTTCTGTGTTGCTTGAGATCAATTACAGCTGTCAATGTCGAGATAACGCCGATGTATCTCAAAAACGTTAGATGATTGGACCGACCAGAAGGTAGGTCCAAAGTCTCTAAACTGGTCAGTCAACTCCATCACGATCCAGCTCCTTGACAAAGTTGGCAGTCTAAAACATGAACTAAATCTAGATACGATCGTATAATATTGTTTATAGGTGCTCGCATCACCATATTGGTTGTTCTATGCTTACTGACGTGTAATTACGGCAATTCTGAAACCCGAGTGACTCCTGGTGGTATGTAGGCCCTAGCATTTGATCATGAAGTCAAGATTGCATATCAAAGATTCTGGTGATTCAGTACATTGAAGAACGTACGAGTTTCATCTAACTTGACCAGAAATGAAAGAAAAAGAATACGCATTTCTCAAATTTTGCACAAATTCATGGATCAACGATATCTGATACGATCACAAAATGCAAATTTAAGAAGGTATATAGTGATGTGAAAAATCATAATAACATGACTCATGTGAAAAAAAAAATCCATTCAAAAGAACAACAACTGACAGTGATGCCTTTCAGTACAGATAAGTTAAAAACTTATTAATTTATTGAGACAAAAAATACAATATCTGTCACACAAACCACTCGAAGAAGTGAAAGCAGTATACAGCAAAAAAGCACTTGACCCATTTCTCCATTAAGCATAAAAAATGTTCTTCACTTCTTTTAGTATACAGAACAGTTCAATAGAATGTGTGCTTGTCATACCAGAGGAAGATTTATGAAATTCTTTTCATAACTTTATTTCTTTGTATTGTCCTACGGCTAAGATGGCCTCAAGGGTGACAGACACTTGCAGCAGCTCTTGCAACAATAAGGAGCTTTAGATTTTAGACGCGCGGACGTTCAGAGGGAAAAAAAAAACATGTTCTGAGCGTGCGCAGTAACTTGACGTGCGCTACTGCGCACGCTCAGACCATGTTTTTTTCCCTCTGAACGTCCGCGCGTCTAAAATCTAAAGCTCCCTAATAATTGCTCCAGACCGGTCTTAATTTCTCCACGGAGTTAGGACTATAGGGTAAGAGTTTTGCTTGGGTTTTGGTTTTAGTTTGATGTGAGGATTAGGATTAGGGTGAGGGATATAGCTTTTATTACAGGGTTATAGCACTGGTTAGATATTTCACGGGAGCAGTGCTGCAGAACTGTCATGGAATCGACCTCGATCCGAGTCGGTGTAGAACTTTCAACAAGAGGAGGCGGTTTTCACCTTTGTAAGGATTTTACTCAGACATGCTCAGAGTATTTCACATGATATAATATGATATAATCATATGCTTCTCCATTTACTGAATTAAAACCTTTGGGGTTTTTTTAACCTCCCCATTGACAACAGAAAAAAATAGTATGTATACTTTCATTCTGAGAAGCGCGGAACATCCATGCATCCAAAGGAAAACAAAAAACAAAGTAGCTGTTTTGCAGGAAGTGGGAGTAAAAAGGTTATAGGACGGTCGAATAATGTATATTGAACTGGCTGTAGATACTCAGTTTTGATTCACACCCACCGTATTTAAACTATGCAACGTGACTGTCAAACAACTTCCGCAGTGGTTATTAGCATGATTAGTGCAAATCAGAATCTGTGCACACACATAGTCAGGCAATAAGCGAAGAGCAAAGATTGTGTGACGGACATGCCCGTTTGGAAAACCTTGCAGATCTGTCTCTCTCTCGCTCTAGATTTGTGCAACAATAATAGAGTTGTCAATTCATGTGTTTTCGGGTCCGCACTCTGCACATAATGAGGACATTTGAGGGTTTTCTCTGCGTCTGGATAATATGCCTGGCGTACACGCATATCGCTGAAGGTAAGTGTGTATAATCTTTGCAAACTATGAATCAAATTCAGCTCATTTTTGGTACTTGAGTTTTCAGTGTGTTATATAGACAAAATTAACAATTTTTGTATTGATTTGTATGTTTTCCTTTTTTGCATGCTCTGTGTAAATTTGTATTTACTTGTCGGCTGTAGTTAGAGAAAAAGTGGAGCAACGTATCAAAACCAAACCAAACATCTCAAGCAAGAAATCTAGTTCTAGAACTTCAGCGTCATTGAAAAACAATGATATCATTCTAACATTATTCATACTTATGAGGTCATTCAAAATATAATAATGGTATTTTCTTATCATTTGAGTAATGATCATAGTCCCAATAGGGCCTAAATTATTTGTTTTATTGATTTTAATTAGGTTTTTTTTTTTTCTAACGAAAGAAGGCAATAACATTGTCTACACATTATGATGTAGGCCTATTAAATACTATAGAGTATGTGCCTCGGGCATTGTCGGGAGAACACGTCAAACAGCAACTCTTGAGATGCATTTTGCCGACTCTTTTATTCACTCTCAGTATGTAGGCCTATACTACCATAGAGTCTATGATTTTCAGCAGGGCCGGTTCATCATGGTATTCGCTGCTGTATGATTGCAGTTTGGGAACCAATGTGTCACGGCATTTCCTCATCACGGAAATCACGGATTTTCACGGTCTCCCATTATATTATAGCAGTGGAAGTGAATGGCTGTAAGGCCTATGACCCTTAACAGTCCCACTGAATTTATATAAAAGGAATCGGTCAAGGCTTTAGAAAGGGATCGTACAGTTTTGGTTGAGACCTAATTTCAGGTTTCTAACATTTTTTGGGTGAGATAATGAGAAACCTCTTATGAAATACGAAAGAGCATGTAATTCTATGAGGAATTTAACTTTTATTTGATGAAAATTGGTTTTGAAATGGCTGGCTATCAAGAAAAGAGCTATTCTAATAAAGTGTGGGACCCACATTTTATTACGATCGCTTTATTTTACTTTGTTTTTGGATGTTTCAGTCATTCCAAACCCGATTTTCATCAAATAAAGCTTGAATTCCTCTTAAAATGGTATGCTCTGTACTATATCATACGCATTTTCTTGGTATTTCGCAAAAAGTTAAAAGCCCAATTCTCATCTCCACCAATACTGTACCATCCCTTTAAGATACATTCAGTTTGTATGTAAATCAACCCTCATCACAGGGAATTGATTCCTACCAAGCTGGTATTGCACATTTGTAGGTGATTTTCATCCGATTTATTGGGATCAGAGTTTACATAAATGTGGGCTATATGTGAAACCATTAAAAGGGATGAAGTCCAGCAGTTCACAATCATGAAGTTAATAAATCGACAACTCCATGTATAGATTTGTGGAATTCATTATGGTTCTTGAGCAGGGACACCGACAAGCTTGGACACCGATACCTTGAAAGACCCAAAACAAATTACACTGAACAGTGACGATGACATAGGAGGCTCACATATTTCAGAAATAATAGTCAGTGTTATTCCATGACAATACCGCTGTGCAGAATTTATGCATGCCTTCTTCTTTGTTCAGCTTCTTTGAGGAAGCACTCATGCATTCTTTATGTAAAGCTGCTGCATGTCATCATCCTCGTTCATTGTGATTTGTTATCAATTTTGAAAACATTCTTATTTCTCATCCCGATCATTATAAATTGTGAATCTAAACCCACTATAAGCAATTTATAGTTGTTTAAATGTAAAAGTCTGAAAATCATCTGAAGTTCTCCTTTAAGGTATCTTTCTATGCAGATACAGTGTCGCTGAATGTGCTCACATGATCATGGCTTTCAGTGCAGCTCCAAGAGAGACTAATGGCTGTTGATTCTTTCGTATAATCACCATAATTATGTTCATTTGTAGGAATCACTCTGCAGCCATATTTAAGCCAGAGACTTTGGGCAGTGTGCACAATGCTATGGGGTTTTATGTGTCACGTAACACTCAAGAGGTATTATTCAAATACTGCCCAATTCATTTACTATATTGTTCTTCACGTCCAGCTCAAGACTCCTGTAGCGGAAGATGTGGATCTAGATTGGATCGAAGGCGGTCCTGCCAGTGTAATTCAGCGTGCACTAACTATGGCGATTGTTGCCATGATTACGCAAACGTCTGTGACAACGGTAGTTATGTACAGTATCATGAATCTCTACAACATACAAACTACAATAATAATGTGGTATATCGTGTACATACATTATACATTTATATAACATAATTATGTTTATCAATATGTTATGTTCATGTATAAATGAAAATATTTATACATTTCTGTAATATATGTTTATTGATATGTTTATAATTAGGTTTATGTTCATGTACACGAATGTATATCAAATATACCAAATTTTCAACGCGTCCCCTCTTCTTCAGGTTTTCAGACAAGTCTGAAAATTTGGTTTAACCTTTATTATTTTGTTGGACGTTAATATTGCATTTCATATCTCTTCCTTTCATCGTCACCAGAAAGGTTACAATGCAAACCTTCTTAACTGACAACTGAGATATACAAGTAGTATAGAATGGGCGTGTGCACACATCCAGGTTTAGTGTGTTTGCTTGTTTTTAGATACAACTGTATACTAGTACGTGTGGACTATGATTATGCATGTCCTATATACTTATACGTTTGCATTGACATCTAGATCTACTTTTCTGTGTTTCTGTCTAGCCCCCCCCCCCTCTCTCTCTCTCTCTTGCTTTCCCCTTCTATCTCGCTCCTGAGGGGCATTCTACGTTATGTACAAGCTTAACATCAGATGTTTTAGCCGATCCTCCCACTAAAATCATAACATTTTGTTTTATCGAAATGCTTAGACACTTACATTCTTTCTGTCTTTCTTTTCGTTCCCCTGCATCCATTACAAAGTTTCTGACTTTAAAGCTGGTACTCTTTATCTGTAAATAATCTTTCGTGTTATAACTGTATTGTCTTCTGCTAGTCATTGCAGCTGTGTCCGAAGATTCAAATTTGTTGTAAAGGTTATTGCAAATTGTCCAATCAGTCTGCCGGGATGCGTAAAGCCTTCAAGATTATTATTGTTACTGTAGGTTTTCCCGGCCAATTTCGCACTTTTGTCAGTCCATTTGATAAAAGGTTCATTCAATTTAGCGAAAATCCTCGTCACTGCACATTCTGTCATTCAAAATTGCAAGTTGGTCGTTCAATTTAGCATTTCGATCAATGAAATTTGCACATGTGCCTTTCGAATTCGTAAAACGAGCATTCAAATTGGCACGTGCTCTTCAGTCGTTCAACTTCGCCAACACTGGCAGAAAGGGGTATTTCAGTCATTCAATTTCGCGTATGGGCAGTCAAATTCCTAACCTTATGTTCATTTAAATTAACGTCATGTTATTTCTTTTTTGAATAGGTGATAAAATTTAAACGTGTATTTCTATGTGACTTTTTGTTTCATCCACGCACTGTTAAGCAGTAAAAGTATCATATTTTTTATCATAATATATTACTCGAGTTTGTTGTTCTTTAACGCCCCTTTTCTTTCATACATGTCATTCTAGGCCTACATGTACCAATACTACAGATTAACTTCATCTTCTTACAGTCCTGACAGCACAAGTTAGATACAGACGTATTTCTCAAGAAGACAGAAAAAGAATTATAGAAACATTTGATGATCATAACCTTGACTTCCTAGAACTGGCCAACACACTCGGAATAAAGCACCTAACGGCCAGATAAGTTGTGGCCAGTCATGATGCATTATATCTTCGGACTGGAAGAATCACTAAGCACAATGAAAAAAAAAAAAACTGATGCCAAAATCTCTAAAATAAGTACGAAAATATGAAACGTAATGATGCTTGCAAAGCAATAACTGTTGACAAAAAAAAAATAAAGAAAGAACTAAAGCATTAACATGCGTGCTAAATTGACTGCAAAAGATGTTAAATTGGATGCCCAAAAATGAATTTGAATGCACGAGTGCGGCATGTCCGTGATCACGTGACTATATCATTCTAAATTGAATGAACGACTATCTAAATGGTGCTTGTTTTACGAATTTCAATTGAAAAAGGGTTAATTAGAATGAGGCTAAAGGTAATTTGAATGCTCCAAAACGAATTTGAATGAAAAGATCATAAAATTGAACTACCGAACATGTCATCTACGTTAAATTTTGCTAAATTGAATGCAGCAATTAGGAATTGGACTGGCAAAAGTGCGAAATTGGCCGGGAAAACCTATATTATTATTATTATTATTATTATTATTATTATTATTATTATCATCATTATCATCATTATTATTATTATCATTATCATCATCATTATCATCATTATTATTATCATTACTACTACTACTCATCATCATCATCATCATCATCATCATCATCGTCATCATTATTATTATCAGTATTATTATTATGATTATCATTTTACATCAGGTAGCCCCACAAGACCACGTGATCCGATCTCAACAAGAGAAATCAGTCATCTGGCACGTGAAATCTGGGTTGCTGACGTAAATCGCGTACCCGGCTCCCTATACGCCCTCAGTAGGCAGACCAAGATAAGGCGCATCTATCATTACCGCGATCGGTCGCCAAGGAGGTATCTATTCTAGGCTTTCCACCAGCACTGTCGAATTCACAATGGTTGGTTCAATGATAACCTGATGTGTAAATCAATTAGAACATAATTTTCATAATACATAAGCGCATGAATGAACAGAAGAATGAATAATGCAGTAGCTGTACCCTCCCTCATCACTGATCAGTTAATTCCTCACCAATATGCCCAACTCCTACCCATTAACTAGATAGTCCCCATGGACCTGGTTTTAAAAGAGTCATGTATACATTACTAGTATTTAGTAAGTCTTTTTTTTAATTCAAAAATAATTTTAAGAACAGAGATTAGATGTTATGTTTCATGAGGAGGAATGCAACGTTAAGTTTACAGTAAATTCGAACGTCCGACTAATTCAATTCAATTCAATTCAATTGAAATTATACATGTATTTCCAAAAACACATGGTTATTATCGATACAGATTCAGAGAAAAATAATGGAATAATAATAACAGAAGGCGAAAAGGTGAGACATAAGATCCAAGAAGGTGAGAAGACGAGTTGTGAGATCTTATTGTCGTCTCACACTCTCGGGTCTAGGGAGAGAAGAAGGCGGGATATCAGGTCTCATCATTTCGACCTGTTGGGCTCCGAGGTGGCGAGAAGCCGATGTCATACGACATCTCGTCTTCTTGACTTCTCGCGTTCGAGGAGACGAGACGACGAGACCTAGTCGGATCTTGCCTGCAGTCTCGTCTTCTCGGGCCGAAGAAGGGTCGAGAATCTCGCCTCTAGCCTACTGTAGCACGGAAAAGATTCCAAAGCACGATCTCTGACTCTTCCACACGCAGAGTCGCTCCCATTATCCCCCATCCAGTAAAAGACAAACAAACAAACAAACAAACAAGAACACAAAAGTGTTTTGCCTGTGTACGTTGTAAGAGTAGGTTACCATGACAACAGTCACGGTAATTCCAAGCTAAACTCAAAGAAACGCCCAGAGATATATCGATCTGAAAGGCTGAATGACGTCCCTTGTTTGCAGGTTGTTCACCAGTTTGGAGCCGTCAATACTGGACGGGGAAACCTACGCCACTCTCCGAGCTCTCCTCAATAATTACCACCGGTCTGTAGGAGTCGAAGAAAACACCACTACAAGAGAGAACCAGGAGATCGAGGCCTTCTTGGACGCCATCTTGAACACTGACGTCATGAGATTGACCTATGACCTCTTGTTCCGTAAAGGTTGCTAACTAGTGTATTTTTGTCATTCTTGGAAACGAGTTACGTGTTGTTTGCAATTTGCATTTGTCCACACACACCAGCCATAATTATTGTTCTCTTTAACAGTGTTTAAGGTGTGATTATCAAGATTGATATCAAATCTAATACAGGTCAACATCTCAACACTGCAACGATAAAGTGTTAGAGATATTAATTTCGTAGGCTGGAACTCGCAAATTTTCAACGCATTTTACGAGTTTCCACGTCTAGATAGACAACATAACGGATTTCTTTCTTTTTTTGAGAGAGAGAGAGAGAGAGAGAACTTTGCCTTGATTGAAATTAGTCGCTTTTATATACGTCACAATGCAAGCAACAATCTTTAAAAATCTGAGAGAGACAAAAAACAAAACAAAAACAAAATGCTCATTAAAAAAAAGGATTATAATGATATGACCGTTTGATATTGAGGAATTAGTTTCACACTGGGTGTTGAAGCACATTCAAGTTTTGATAGCCACACCCCCTCTGTTTGTTACATCATGGGTTGTATTGGAAAGGATCCGCGAAAACACTCTTCATCATAATAAATTACAAGGTGTATCTACACTCCCACTGATTGCGTCCAACATGTTAAAGAGATGATAGTTTTGGCTGAGATGGTAAATCAGATTTAAGCTTTTTGTAAGATAATTAAAAACCTCTTACGTGAAATATAAGAAGAGAATCAATTCTAAAAGTAATCAAAACGGTTTTTTGACTATAATCGGTTTTGAAATGGCTGATATATAGTAGCACTATATCAAGTAAAACGATGTGTTCCTATACAATAAAAGCTTGGACCCACCTTTTATTAGGACCTCTTTGCTTTTTGATCAAGTAAACCTTTAATTCCTCTTAGAGTTGTATGGTCTTTAATATTTCTTAATGGTGTTTTCTTATTACTTAAGAAAAAGTTAAAACCTCATCTCAACCAAATGCTTCGAATGTAGATATTCTGGGCGCGTTTAGTTGTCACACCGGACAGGCGGGCGTTATTCATTCTCACTCGTTCTCCCTTGCAATCCATCTTTTTTTTTTTTCGATTGATCTTTCTCCTCCACCTCTTTTTCATCTGCCCCCCCCCCCTCATTTCTCTCATTATTATCTGTAGGTTACTTCAGTACCCCATCTGCTTTCAGGGACTACTTAAAATCCACATGGTTCGATTTTTACGCCCGCTCGAAAGGCCAACGTGTTCTGGATTCGTCCGCTTTCGAGCACACGTTCGTCGGGGAGATTAAAAACGGTCGCGTGACGGGTTTCCACAACTGGCTGCAATTTTACCTCCAGGAACTGGCGGGAAATCTGAATTACTATGGTTACACGAAGACGTCACAGGTACTTAGCATAAATTGGTCACCGTACAACTAAAGTATACGATTCTACGGAATGTGTACAACAAACGCACTGTGCAGTTATAATATCCTGTATCAGGTTTGACGTATACTTCTACTTTTTTTTTTTGCCTTTAAATGCACATTTTAAGCGTTTAAGTAGGAATGATCTGCCTTAAATGTACACTTTGAGCGCCATATAGGCCTATAGGCCAATGCTTGAGGACGTGCAAAATATTGTTGCCGTCTAGGTTTCAAGTCGCATATATAATTTAGGAATTTAAACCCGCAAAACAATCTAGCAGGTGATTACGAATTCGCAATTAAAAATCAAAGCGACGGAATGAGAAATTCGTATCATTCTTACACTGCGTCATGGTATTTCCCGCAATCTTCGCTGAGGTAGCTGTTTAAATTGTCGTCCATTTACAGTCGACTGTATGGAAAGTGAGCATTTGAAAGTGCAGTGCTCGCGAGTGTCTGTTTATTGATGTTGTTGTGTGCCTATTCGGACGAAACGTTTCTGCCGGGACAACGACTCATGAAACATATTTAGGCTACCCGAAGAATAATTAGATTCTCAGAGAGAGAGTTGCAAATCGTGTTATTAAAGGACAAGTTCACCTTCATAAACATAAGGACTGAGTATAGCAATATTAGTAGAACACATCATTGACAGTTTGAGGAAAATCGGACAATCCGTTCAAACGTTATGAATTTTTGAAGTTTTTGTGCAGTAACCGCTGGATGAGAAGACTACTGCAGTGTACGATGTCACATGCGTACAACAATATAAGGAAAATATAAAGAGCTAGAATTTCACAAATATTCATCTTTTGAAAAAAGTATACATTCCCTTGACTAGTTACCGACATATTATGTCATGGGTAATATTATTCCCCCTACCGTTAGAAAGAGGCAAGTCAAATGCTCTTTTATTATGCGAAAAAAAAAATGAAAACAATATGTTGAATTTTCTTTACATTTTCTTTATACTGTTGTACTCATTATGACATCACAAGCTGTAGTAGTCTCCTAGTCCAGCAGTTCCAACACAAAAATTTTTAAAATTCATAACTTTTCATTTCATTTTATTTCATTTCATTTATTTCATTTCCAACAACATTTTCATACACAAAATAACACAACATCAATGCAACGTAGTAACAAAGAAAAATACGTGAAGTTGACAATACTACGCATCACAAAAGCAAAGTAAACAATGAAAATTGAATTGAAACTAAAGTTGCAGGAAATGGAGGAGACATGCTAAAAAGCTAAGCTTGTATTTTGCAGTCTCCTCGTGGACAAAAAGACTAAATAACATCAAAAAGCAATTAGCTAGACATAATATATCGGTGTACAACACAACAGATCTATACATATAAACAAACAAACAAACTGACGGACAAACAAACACAAGCAACCTCTCTTGTAAAGAGAAAGATAGAGAGAAAAAAACAAAACACAGTAAAGGAAAAAGAGGAAAAGAGGAAATTATTTTGAAAGAAGAAACAGAAAGAGACAAGAGGACAGGGAAAGGCGAGAAAGGAGAAGAGATGAAGGGTCTTTACCGGCACACGCGAGGCACATGATGCGATGGATCACCGAGGTATATGTATATAATGTAGGAAAGGAATAGATAAAAGAAAAGAGTGAATATAACGAATATAAAAGAGAGCTCAGAATTAAGGCTAATTAAAATATAACTCATTCAACTATATAAGAATTTATGAACAACTTCTTCAGTTTAAATGTGAATTTGTTTAAACTTAGAACTTGCTTCATACTATTATCGAGAGTGTTCCAAAATTTGGGGCATTTTTGCATCGATTGTCCAATTTTCCTCAAACTTTCACATTATTGTGTTCTACTAATATTGCTGCATTTTCTCAATCCTTATGTTTATGAAGGTGAACTTGTCCTTTAAAATAGGTTGCAGGCTTTAGGGCCAAATGAATAGTAATACTGGCGTTTGTTTTATGCAGATCGTCTTGGGTTTGTTGTTGCCTGCTTATTTGTGTTTTAAGTGCTTATAGAGTGTGGTAAACTAGATTAATAAATACTCTGCACTCGAGTCGGGACTATAATGAAAATTCCAAAACCATTAGGGAAACTTGTTTATACCAAGTGATTAAAAGAGTATACATCGTTAGATCTGCACTAAAATATTATATATCTTTGACTATCGTTCTTTTCGTTTACTCTCATCGCATTTCAGCCCAACCAAATTCTCCTTCAATTCAACTGGCATAGCCGAGTGAAAGTGATGTCATCCGTCATGGTTGGCGTCAGTCCCGAGTTTGAGATGGCCCTCTTCACGGTCTGTTTTATCGCGCGACCCGGTCAGATGTGTTCCTTCAACCTCAACGGAAACCGTGTGTCCGTCCGCACGTATGTGCACGGAGGCACAAAACTAGGCGCTGCCTACTTTCACGTGCACTGATTGAAACATTAAACACAGCGTGTTTAATGTATAGGCTAATATTAAATGAATAAACAAAGCAAAACGCAAACGAACAAAGAAAATAGGATTATATGAAATTATAAATCATGTCGGCAGTTAATCCTTTGCAGATGATCCCTATTTCAATGATGCACTGCAGTTTGAAGTGATATATTATGAATATATATATATATATATATATATGTATATATATATATATATATATATATACATATTCATATATATGATATATATTTATATGATTTGATATATTATATATCCTTATATATATTATATATATATATGTATATATATATATATATATATATATGAAGAGTTTGTTTGCAAAACCCGATAAGTCCATATTTGTCAAATGGAGATATTTGCGATTAAAGGTCAAGAAAAATAAAGAGAATAATAAGAAAATGTTTGCTTCTTTTGACCATAACTTCAAAAATATATCTTTACATGTAGTGACCAATATATCATTTGAAAGGTATTATTTTGTACTTTATGACAGAGACCGTACTTCAAAATCTTCAAAAATGGACTTATCGGTTTTTGCAAACAAACTCTTCATATTGATGCTATCACAGTAGACCTGCTTAATGCCTTGTGCTCACTCATTGCACCCAGTATATCATAAGGTATTTATTATGTATATAGGCCTACCTTAAAAACGCCATTACTGTATGTTGTCACTCATAATCACGTGTATTTTGTTAATTTACGTTTTTGAAATTATTACAAATAATAAACCTGTTCATGCATTGTGTATAATTTTCCCTTTTTATTTAATGGAAATGAAAAATAAAGTTGAATAAACTGAATAAAGTTTACATAGCGTGTATTTCAAAGCGACATAATTCGTGTTCAAATTACCAAAAATGACCTTGTGTTGGCCCACAGGTGACCAAAATGGCCCGTAAATAAGGATAGCACTTAGTTCATGAGATTGCTTTGCAATGAATGTATAACAAGCTAACTTTTGCCATGATTACAGAATATTACCAAATACTAGGCTTTGATAAACTGCACTTTATTGCAGTCAGGTGGATGTGCTGGCAAGCACCATCTACCAGTGTAGGAATTATATATACATATTATATTATCATAATATTATCTTAATTATTATCAAAATCTAGACACTGTACATTGATTTTGCTTATATGCCCTCTTCATTGTGATTGATTTTGATCTTTAGCATGATATTTCCCAATGATATTTTGATGTAAAAAAGAGAAAGAGTTGTCAAAATGTGTCTTGCTGAATACATGTATACTGTATTTGAAACTTTGAAATCATGGTAAATTATGTGGTTGTATGTTTCTAGGTTTTGATTCTAATGCGTACCTACTTGAGCAATAAGATTCGGATGAAATAATGAACAATGATAAAATAGATGAAACAAAAACCTTTTGCATGTCTCATACTAGATTATAATAATATCCTCGCAGAAATACCGTTAGTTTTTCAAGAGAAAGGCAAATGTACTTAAAATGAATAGGCTGCATGCGTGGGGTGAAATTACTCACCATCGACACAGTGGATTATCTTCATCATTTTCTTCTGGCTTTGTTAGGTCCCTTGTACTGAAGGGAACGATGTATGTTGAAGAAAGAAAAGTCAATCAAAGGAGTAGAAATTTCATCAGACTCAGGCATGAACTTAATGAAACAGAAAGTTATAAGAATATCATTACAATATTATCACTTGCATTGTGTCTGCAACTTCGGTGCTAAGTATTGTAATGTATTTGAATCAGTATCTTTTCATTGTCAACCAGCTGCGCATGCGCAATAAATGCAAATATTACACGTATGCAACTTGGTAAACCAGTAGGAAACGTGTCAAGTTGTTTTGTTATTTATTTTGTCTCCGATCTGTGTACTTTATGCGTGCATGAACATAATCAAGTAATTTGTGCAAACACCTGAAAATTAAAAGTCACATAACTTTCTTTTCCACATCAAATCTTGATGAGATTTCTTCAGTTTCAGTCATGCAAATGTACCCTAGCTGTCAGAACCAACTTGGAAATAGAGTGGAACGGAAATACTCAATAATTATTGTGATTATTATGTAAAGAAACTATGAAAAGACGTCTTGATTTTTTTTTTAAGTTCTCGGACTTCAATAAGAGCATTTGACCTCGTATGCCTCTACCACGAACAAAGTGTATAATAATGTTTGCCATAATGCATCTCAGTTAATGTAAACTTGTCATTATAATCTTGACGGTGGAAAACTGGGGAACATTCCTTTTACATTGAATTCGCATCGTTCACACTATATAGTATATGATAGACATAAAAAATGTTGTAGAGTTCCCAACAAGAGAGGGCGCCATATGGAACCAAACGAAACTGTTTCGAATTTACTATTTGGTCAATGTTGACTTTGATCCATATACTATACTAAACGGTAAATATATAAGTATGATAAAATCCTCTGCAGCTAGACAGAGCTGGAGTGACCAGGGGTTTTTGACCAGCAACATTAATCAACTTTATACGGTGTTTTTTTTTTTCTAACATTTGGTTGTTATGATTGTAATTTGGCGATATAGGTTTCGTATCAGATCAGATACCGCGCACAGTTTTAACTTGAAGAGTTTGTTCGCAAAAACCGATAAGTCCATATTTGCCAAATGGAGATATTTGCGATTAAAGGTCAAGAAATATATAGAGAATAATGAGAAAAATTTTGCTTCTTTTGACCATAACTTCAAAAATGTGCCTTTATAATGTAGTGACCAATATATCATTCAAAAGGTATTATTCTTTTTTTTTATCCGAACAATTTTTTTTCAAAAGGAAACTTACAGAAAATGTAGGCCTAAAGGCCTATAATAGGCCCTATTTTATGAAGATCGATCACAAAAACTTTTATTGTAGGCCTATATTGTATCGTGATATAATTTATGTATTAAATTTCTGTAAAATATTCATAATATGTTTCTGTTAGAAATGGAAAAATGAATGAACGAATTAAAGAAAATAGGCTTAGCGTCTCAAATTTTGTGAACGCGAGTCCATCTAGAACAAAGCAAAACCATTAAGAGTGATATCTCAATAAACTAGAAATAACAAGGAATATTACTTTTGAGGCTATGATTTAAAATATCCCATATTTTCTTGTTGTTTTCTGTTTTTTAGCAGCTTTATCTCAACTTAAGTTAGTGATACAATCACGTAACTCGTTTTGCGATTAAACTCTTCGTATACATGTACTAGTACAGTCTGTATTGGCTGATGATATCATTAACACAGCTGCACTTGTTCAAACAAAGAGATTCTAAGAATTATTAAAGTATGTACACATACTTGCTAGCCCAGTGTACTGGTAATACGAACTACCAGCACCATGTTCACGCGCAGTGCAGTGTAGAGACTTACTGGTGTAGAGCGCACCGTAACACCGTAGAGCACTGGTCAGTGTATGTAGAGCACTGTGGTGTAGAGTTCACACGGTGCTAAATTCAGGCTCGTCCACGGTCTTTTCTTTTTCTGTCCGTCGAGCAGGTAAGACCGTAGCGAATTTAGTTACCGTATTTTTATGATTTGTGTGCTGCCTTCCCGTGAAAACTCACTGGAAATGGATAAACAGTGAGTGATGTCAATATTTTCTTAATCCTTTTGCAGATTCATAATCATCAAGATGCAGAACGAAGCCGGAGAATACGTTGATATGTACACTCCGCGAAAGTGGTGAGTTGATAAACGTTGACCATAGGAAGGCATGGCATGGCACGAGTAACTGCATACTGGTACGAGAGTACGACATGTGTGCTTCGAGTGTGTGAGGCTGCTGTGCTATGGCCCATTTACAGTATGCTGCCCAGTCTGAGCTGCGGGATCGCGGGACGGTGTGTGCAACAGCCAGCAGCATGTACAGTGCAGTGTAGCACTGTGTAGGTTAGAATTTAGAAAGACTGGCTCTGAAAAACAAACAGAGAAACAAACAAACATGCTTTCACATGTACCACTAGAACCATGCATGTCCCATGAATTGTAGTTAATTCCAATCCACTGATTTTAATCTTACTTTCCCAAATCTGTGTCACAGTGTGTGACATTTGTTGTTTTGAAACACTGAGTGAGGCTGAGCTGCTCATATTAATAAGACAGACCAGAATCTACACAGACAGTGTTAGTGAAGCAATTTTTTGACAGTAGGGCTGAATGAAATTTAGGCTATAATTTTCTGGAAGATGTTTCATCCACTTTTCGGGATGGGGAATTCTGGAAAGAGTTGTGGTACCTCCTTCCATGGCATCGTTAATGATAATGCACTTGTCACTGTAATGACGCACCCCACGGCCCACTACCCCAGGACATGGGTGCGTCATGGTCATTTTTTGAGTTTTTGACGCACCCCTCGGTCACTTTTTTGACGGACAAAACGCTGAAAGTGACGTACAGCACAGTCACTTTTTTGACAGACTACACGAAAGTGACGCACACCTCGAGCTCGGTCACTTTTTTGACGGACATCCTTGGTAGAATGGTACATTTGACGCACATCCGTAAATACTGAAATGATTTTTGCATACGTTTTATTTGAGCAATTTCATTTTCTTCGTAAACATAATTTGTAAGAGTTGCGGCAAGTTTCCCTTACCCTGTATTAGTACCGCCATTCACTGTAAAAGGTTGTACGCAGTAGCCAGCCCAGTACAGTACACTAGTTTGTTTTATCCTTTTGTGAATGTCACAACATTTTGTAAAGAATGTATGGTTGAAGGATTATACCTCTGACCATCGTGTATGAAATTTTACTGTAACTTAGTAGATCTAACTACACCCCAGAGTTTTTGATTTCTTTGTCATTAATGAAAAACTGACACCATGTCATTCAATAATCAATGCACTTGCTTCCCTTTTGCAACACTTAACACTGGTGCTGGTCCAATACAATAGTCCAAGATAGGTAAAAATCACCGTCAGGCCAGTAACTTTTCAGGAATTGCCAATTTACGCGTCCGATGTGACGGGGGGGGGGGGGGGGGGGGGGATCAGACGGACAGGTTGGACTGCAGTAGCGCTGCCTTTGTACCAAGAATACACTGTATGTGTTGGATTTTTTTTTTTTTAAGGGGGGGGGGGGGAAGGGGGTCAGTATTTAATTCACTGGAAATCTGAAGTCTTGTTTCCGTCATCATATATAAGTTTCCAGTTTTATTCTGAGGAAAAGGCCTCTCCAGTATTACTGTATAGGCTACCAGCTTATGAAAGAAATCTTATTTACAGGGTGGCATGAGGACCCCATGAACCTGAAACAGACAATCGTTGTCCATTCCTGTTTACTTTCCCGACGGCGAGTTTTAAAGGTTGCCCTGGGTAGTAGGTTTGTAGCACCCTTCATTGCTCATCAAGTGTATTCTTTCTGTTTGTTACAGTTCGCAGAGTAACCGCATCATCAGTGCCAAGGACCATGCGTCCATCCAGATCAATGTAGCAGAGGTAAGCTGGCTGATCTTGGTGTCATTAGTGAGCTTTAGATCTATGCCCCTGATGTATGACACTGCTGCTTGTGTACTAGGCAAAAGATGTTCTGCACAAGCACAAGACAGCTGTAAACTGTTCAAACCCGTACACAGAATGAGGCATGTCGTGAACATTAGTAGCGTCACAGATCTACATGTACTTGCTATTGTTGCTTTGAAAAAAAAACAAAAAAAAAACCCTCAACCTAACAACTAAGCACATGCTCATATGTGGTGTTTGTCCAAGTTGGTATTGCCCCAGGGTGTAATGCCCCTCCCCCCCCCCCCCCCCCCCCCCACCACCATGCTGTATATGTTGTATTTTGATGGTACAGTATGTACTCTTCAGGTGTGTTCATGAGAATGTGATTGGGTAGTATTTTATGAATATAAAGTATACATGTGCACAGTGCAAAGTCACTGTTATGCACAGTTCTGATATTCAAAGGGACACACTAAATAGAACCCTGTTGGTGTCCACCTTACCATCTGTGTAAGCTGTTATATTCCATAAACTTCGTAGCTATAGTATTTTATTTTATTGCAAATCAGGACTTGTGAAACAGTTTCATGAGTGGTTACATTGTAAATTCAAAATCATGATCAAGAACCACAGTAGTAGAATGTCAGTGTGATCTATCTTTTTAAGAAACAAAGTTTGCCAATTGAATTCCCTACTCTGAATTGATGCACATTGTATTGTGTTTGGTATGGGAGGCGATACTTTAGCCTGCTGTTCATTTTGCAAACATCAGTAAACTTGCAAAGATTCAAGATTGCAAGAGTTTTTGCCAAGGTACCAGTAATGTACATACACAATTGGCTTTGCAGTTTGCCATATGCAACAAGAGCCGTGACATAAACAATGTTTAGCTACTGTAGCTAGCTAGCTGCACATTTCAGGAGTGGAAGGCATGACAAATGAGGATTTTTAGTGCAGGTGTACACTGTTGTCATTTCAGATTGTGACAACAAGCTTCATGTTTGGTCACAAATACCCACTTGCACAGTTTGCCAAGCAACTGTCATTGAAATGTCGGGATGGCATGACCTTCCAATGTCAGTGTAAGTGATCAGGACTATGAAAAGTAATTTCTGCTACTTTATGTGCCATACAGGTTGTGCTAACCAATGCAAATTTACCCTTTCCTGTAGGTCGACCCACAAACTGGTATCTACACACGCAACTTCAAGACCTACGCCATCTGTGGAGCCATCCGCGGAATGGTATGTTATCTCTTAGCCCTTTAATTTCTGCTCTTTCATAGCCCTCAATTTTCCTTTGCCCTTTCCTCACATGCATACATTGCACCACTTATCATGGCTAACCCCGTCAAACTGTGGTGCCGGATAATTTATGGCTATTGATGAGGTTACCTCTCCTTCCCAAAAGCCAGTGAGAATGGGCACGAGGCTTGATATACCCAAGGAAATAAGCAAGGGAAGAGAGAGAGAGGGAATAAAAAGTGGAATTTCATCCTGATTTAACTTTCAACACACAAGATGTGTTTGCATGTTGAGTCACAGATGCACTGAAGAGAACAGTGACATTGTTTCAGTAAAGACAGGAGTATTCTTCTGCATTGCTGGAATCTTCCATTCTCTGAGAGTGTAATGCTGCAATCACTGTGTTTTTAGTGAAAATAAGTGTATTGATTATCACTTCTGCTATGGATCTGAAAAAAACAAACAAACAAACAGAGTGTTGAACAGAAAACAGAGTTGGCGTGTTGAGTTATTTTATTATTTGTACTGTTAGTCAACCCTTCACTAGTGTAGTGCAATTCAACTGGAACGTTCCATTTGCTCGTTAATTCAAGATTCTTCACACATAGCCAGCACAGTGGACTCTTGTAATAACCAAACTGCTTTGCACCATTTGAGTCACCTCGTAATTTTGTGATATTAGAGTTTAAAGAACAAAAGACTAAAAAAAAAAGTCAACTGTGCGCTCAAAGATTATTTTTGTTAAAGGGAAGGTACAGTATTGGTGGAGATGAGAATTGGGCTTTTAACTTTTTGCGAGATACCAAGAAAACACTTATGATATAGTACAGAGCAGACCACTTTAAGAGGAATTCAAAGTTTATTTGATGAAAATCGGGTTTGGAATGCCTGAAACATCCAAAAACAGAGTATAACAAAGCGATCGTAATAAAGTGTGGGTCCCACACTTTATTAGAATCGCTCTTTTTGGATATCTCAGCCATTTCAAAACCAATTTTCATCAAATAAACGTTGAATTCCACATAGAATAACATGCTCTTTCATATTTCACAAGAGGTTTCTCATTATTCCACAGAAAAATGTTAGAAACCTGAAATTAGGTCTCAACCAAAACTGTACGATCCCTTTAATCACAACAAAATGTGTCTACATCGGTGTTCTTTGTAACAAAAGTCCTGTACAAATGAATTCTCAGGTCAAACATAGAGTACAGGTACTTGTGTTTCCATATCCTCTGCTGTATAATGTTTGCATAACTCTCATTACTATTATTATCATAATTTCAGGGCGAGTCAGATGACAGTCTCATCAGGTTGTCACAAAGGGACGGATACATCGCAAGGTGAGATAGTAGTGCAGTGCAGGCAGCACTGAAGTGCCATCCAGTAGAAAGTTACTGTTTAAAGCTGTTATTATGGCATACATGTATTTTTGCATATGAGGACGTCACAGACATTTTTGCGAGATGTTGGTTCTCTGGTTTGACATCAAGGCCATTGTAAGTGCACTAAGGCCTGTCACTTTGTGATGTTTTCATGTGGGGATAAATTCAAGGACCAACAATTATACCAAAATTTGGAAAAATTAAAACTTCGCGAAAATAAGAGCTTTAACAGTAAACATTGAAAAGATGACCCTCCTTACTCTAATAAATTGATCTAAAATGTGTCGAGCAGGACTGTCGTGGGAAGACAAAAGAAACACAACACAATTAAAAATCAGAATTTAGTCTGTTGACGCCAACTTATGGCGTGTTTTTATGACTGTTCATATGATACACAGCTTTGCAATGATGACTGAGTGTCTAAAGGTTTATGTTTTATGTTTTCACATTTTCAATGCAAGTCCTAAGTAGAGCGGATTCTCATATTCACAAACTCATTTGAGTCATCAATTGCCGTACTACTATTAAAGCAACAGAATGCAGAAGAATTAAAACTTGGGTGAAACAAAATACTTTGTCATAATGAGCTTAGTTATACAAGAGTCGAGAAAACCTTTACACAAATTATGTTTTTGCAGGGTTAGAAATAGCTCTTTGTGAGGTACAATGATGTATCAAGTTTGAACTCTGCTCTTGTAGAAAACTCATAAAAAATGTTGATTTTGCTAATGCTGTGTAGTGTCCAGTCCATGATAATTACTCTAAATGTTATGCCCCAAAAGTTTAGACTGCTATTTTGCTGGTTACAGGGGAATCTACAAATGTAGAATTTATTCTGATCATAGTAGTTGCCCATGTTATGTTTTGTTTTTCTCAAATCGCTTGTTTCATTTGCTTTGGTAGAAATGCAGAGAAAATACTGTATAGGCCATATATTTAGTGAGTCTAAGTTTTTGTGAATCGGACTGCTGGACATTTTCGTGAATGGTCAAATTTGCGATTGTGGAGTAGAATTATAGACGAAGAAATGTATGCGTGCAGGTCGCATTCATGTTGGGATCAGAGTTCATATTTTTGCGCAATTTTAAAATTCCCAAATGGCACCTGACCCGCAATTTAGCGAAAATAGATACCTCAGGAAATACATGGCGTATACATTGTACATTTACAGTAGTTTGATAATTATCTCAAAATGTTATGCTTGGATTGAACTGTCAAGTGATGCATTCCTCCTTTGTCTCCGTAGCAACTTCTGAGGGATGCCGTCAGATCTGGGGAGGGGATCACCTGTTCTTCAACAGACGCCATGGAGGAACCTTTGCAAGGACCCTACGAGAATGAGAGCTAATTGATGAACTTTGCTTGGACACTCTTACACACTCGTACAGCAGCATGATATGAACTGCGTAGGGCATTGGGCATCGCCTGCTGAATCTATCTGTGTGGTTTTCATCTACAATAAGTGTGGCTTTGTTGAATAATAAATGATCCTCCTCTAAAAAAAATGTAAATCTGAAGTTAATTATTTCTCTTCAATCAAGGAGTCATTTTGTTTGGATCACTGAGATAAAGTTTCAAATTTTGACATACATGTATACAGTGCACTCCCATTATAACGAACACAGTTATAACAAAATTCTGGTTACAACGAAGAAGTAAAATTTCAGGCCGCAACATTGTATTTTTATTGTTTATTTGTTCGGTTATAATGAAATTTCAATATAACGAAAGAAAACTGCTGGTCCGTAGGACTTCGCTATAATGGGAGTCCACTGTATGCCAGTTACTGGTAGTTGCACACCAATGTGTGTGTGTGTGTGTGTGTGTGTGTGTGTGTGTTTATGTGTGTATGCGTGTGCTTGTGTGTGTGTGTGTGTGTGTGTGTGTGTGTGTGTGTGTTGTGTGTGTGTGTGTGTGTGTGTGTGTGTGTGTGTGCGCGCGTGTGTGTGTGTGTGCGTGTGTGTGTGTGTGTGTATGTATCTATATATGCTTGTGTGTGTGTGTGTGTGTGTGTGTCACTGTGTGTATGTATATGTATATATGAATGTATGTATTTATGTTTCTATGTGTGCACTTTTATATTTCCATTAATACTGGATACATTGTACTTCCAAATTATCTCCGTAGTGGTATGTTGGATACCTGCCATACCATGAACCAGAGACACTCTGTAGTTTTTGAAGTCCTAAGATATTAAATGCTGTGCTAATTATTTAGGTCAAGCTGCAGGTAAGATGGGCCTTGTTCAGGTGCTCAAAAGCAAACCAAAGTGAACCAATCCAATGTGTACGGTACCATCAGATTTGGAGCGGTCAAGCACTCTGTGGAGTACCTCATGATTTTAGAGGGGGTCACATTTGTAGCAACAGGATCATTCACCTGGTGCGCTTAAGCTCCTTACAGATGTCCTGAACTAAGAGAATTAACTCTGCATTATGACGTGTGCTTGTTATGCACATTCTTCGTATGCCAACTTCTGGAACGGTTTTGGTACGATTTTAGAGCACAATTGGGAAGTGGTCCATATTTGGTTTGGTTTAGTACAGTACATGTATGGTATGCATTGTACTTTTGGAGAACGCCTGAACGCATGCATAGTCTACACTTGCAGTGTCCAGCACAGTCCAAGCTGTTTGACCAATCCCTTGAAAGTGATATTCACACCATTTGAATTTGAGACAGAGAAATAGATTTAGGAAAAGACATGAAATCAGATAAACGGAATGGTAGAAGTTCTAATAGTCTGACTCAAAATTTTGAAAAGTTCTGAAGTTGATACACCAAATATTTCATACTTTCATCAAATACCAGGGTAAGTGATGCTGGTTCCAACCACATACGGAAATCAGCGAAGATGATGTCATCCACTCATAAGTATCCTATTGGCTTGTGCATGAAAGTATGCAATATACACTGTTGTAAACCCCCCCCCCCCCTTTTAGGTTATTGCAACACACACACACATAGACATAGACATTGACATTGACATACAAACTTGAATGTGAAAGATATAACGTTCACGTTATAGTATAAAATTTTAATGGGGATTTACTTATTGTATTACAAATGTACAAGAGCTTCTTTTCATTGTAACAGGAGTGCATTTTACCAGTTTAGAGGCAAGCGGCCAAGATGGTGTTTGATGTTAGATCACTGTCATATTCTGAGAGATGCAGAAAAACAAACAAGAGAAAGATTCAAGGTCATGGTGAAGAAACTTCAAGAAGAAAGCCATGTACCTGCCCTCTCATCGGGGTTTGTGTAAAACCTTCCACTTTAAAAAAAAAAAAAAAAAAAAAAAAAAGGCCTCAAAGTGTTTCTGCAAGCACCTTGTGTTGTCATTTGGATTTATGCATATATGTTTTTGTGTGTTTGTTTGTTGTTGTTGTTTGTGTGCATTAAAATGAATGATTATTGATTGTGAACTGGGGACTGCAAGCACATTTTCAGACGAGTTTTAAAGATGAAATGTGTCATACTGTCTAGTACAGACTAGCGCCATCTAGTGGTGAATGTGCATGAAGATTGGATGTAAGTTGTCGATTGTGTACCATCACTGACTGTTGTGTGTGTACTGTGTGCTCATTTCAGACCAGTATGAAAAGACGACAATGTGTTCTAGGCCTACTGTGTAGTACAGTGTACCAGAGCCAATGTAATAGAAGGCTCTGTGTAGTACGAGGGACTAGCGCCATCTAGTGGTTGTATGCATCTTTCAGCAGCTATTGCGGTATTGTCATATATTTCACAAGCTATTGTTTATATAATATTTTAATAAATTCATGACATGTGTAATGTGCTGTTATCCATCATGAATAAAACGTTCATGTAGCAGAGAAAGGCAGATAGAAATTATCAAGAAAGATGAGAGAAAATGGATAAAGAAAGTATTTGGAATACTGCTTGTCTAAGTAACCTGGTTTTGAGAATTTTCATTGTTTTTTTTTTTCTTTCTTTTTTTGCTTTCTCTTTAATCTGTAGGATAAAAAAAAGAACAGTGTTTTTAAACTCCACCAAATCCTACTTCTTTTTCTCTTTCTCTATAAAGTTCTTAGCCTTCTTTACCCAGCCCTCCCTGCATTTCATGAATGCTGAGAGAAATACATGCACACTGTACAAGAAAATGGAAGGAATTCAAATTTATGAAATTCTTGCGTCAAATTGTTTTGTTTGATTTTACCGTAAATTGCCCTACATCAACGTAAATAAGCATCAATCTAATCAGAGTTTGGCAGTAGCCATGATAAAAAATTCATGGGCAACATACTCAGGCAGGATTCAAACCTATGACCCCCTGATCACTGGACAAACGTCTTATGCCCAAGTACAGTCAGATTGTATGTTACCCGTGATTTTTTTATCATGGCTACTACTGAACACTGATTGATTAGGTGCTTATCTACATTGATATTGAGGAATTCATTAATCAGTTGCAATAAAAATGTCAAGAATGCATGTTATTCAGTACAACTAGCTTGAGGAGTACTACCATATTGATAACTTGAGTTTGTGTTTGACAAGCCTGTTCAGCTTTAACAAGTTACAAGTGTATCTCTTCAATCAGTTTCACATGAAGTGGGGTGTTCATAAATAGAAAGCAATGGCCTCTTCATACAGTACAGTGGAACCATGTTACAAAGGAGACGGCCAATACAAATCCCTCTTTCACCAAGGTGACTTTGCAGGTCCTAACTCTTATATTTCTTTGTTTTTGAACACTGATGTAGTGAGAAACCTGACTTAACAAGGTGATCGTCTTTGTTGTTAGGTCCTTGTTATAAAGAGGTTCCCCTGTAATTTACTACAGCATAGTTAGTGTTATTTCATCTTTATCACTTCAGTTCTCCTGACAACATATTATTATTACAAGCTTCCGCAATTATTTCATACTCTTCTCAGTTTACTTTGATTTGCTTACAAAACCTTATTCTCTGTTACCAAAGAAAGTGAACTGACTGTGTTCTTTTTGAAAAATTAAATCAAATTTGAATTGAATTGAACCGAGTTGTCCCAGGTCTACACAGGTCACACTGACATGATTCTTCCACGACCAGAGATGGCCATTTTGCCCTAGCCATCCCATTTTAAGTGTACTCTGCATAACAAAACGGAACATGTAAAGCACCTAAACACTGCTGCATTTGCTATGTTTGTTTATTTGGTTCACGTTTAAAGGGATCGTACGGTTTTGGTTGAGACCTACTGTAGTAATTTCAGGTTTCTAACATTTTTGGTGAGATAGTGAGAAACCTATTATGAAATATGAAAGAGCATGTAATTCTATGAGGAATTCAACGTTTATTTGATGAAAATTGGTTTTGAAATGGCTGAGATATCCAAAAAAGATTGATTCTAGTAAAGTGTGGGACCCACACTTCATTACGTTAATTTTTTTTACTTTGTTTTTGGATGTTTCAGTCATTCCAAACCTGATTTTCATCAAATAAACTTTGAATTCCTGTTAAAATGGTGTGCTCTGTACTATATCATAAGTGTTTTCTTGGAATTTTGCAAAAAGTTAAAAGCCCCATTCTTATCTCCACCAATACTGTACCATCCCTATTAACAACGTTGCAAAGATATTGCCTAATGTTACTTCATGGTGCATGTTGATACAGTGGAACAATGGTGTCACTGCATCAGGGTCTTAAATCTTTCATGGCTTTAGCTTTGACTGAAACAAAAATGAAAATAATACAGATTTGGGCTCCATTTCATAAAAAGTTTCTATGAGAGCAATTCTTGCTAGAGTGGCAATTGTCATGGTAACAACAAGAATCCAGCTTTCTGATTGGCTGTTGCTATGGGAAGTTGCCATTCCAGCAAAAGTGGCTATCCTAACATCTTTTATGAAATGGGGCCCAGATGTTGATTTTGTACGAGCAGCTTATGTTTTAGAATATTCATCAGGCCACACCACACTCAAAACATGACATAAGACAGAAAAATAAAAAGTATCCTCACAATTTCTTCAACGGATCTGTCGCTCTCAATGGAACGTTGCCAGCATTTTTATTACTTCTGTGTTCGGCCACTGCGGCCGTACATGGGAGCCAGATTATATAACAAAGATTGTACAAAAGTACTGAGAGATTGTGCAAGACCATAGGCTTATATATACATATATAGATAGATAGAAAGCTCTGAAGCAAACAGTTTATCTTCGGAAAGGTACACAATGGTGCAACCAACTTTCCCATCGTCACACATTGACACAATTTCATTCTGTACAGTAAAGATTCATGAAACTCACACGCAACAAATTTTATCATTGTGATTTCCCATCCGTAGGCCCTACTTGTCAGAAAAATTCTCTTTCATCTTCAGGTTAAACGTCAGAACTTTGCATACAGACAGTGCATTGCTTCAGTAGATTATTCCGGATTATTTACAATTTCATTTCAAAATGACGCAGACAAATTCCAAAGCTGGATGTCACTGTGAACATGCACCATAATCTATTTCTATCCATTGACATGTTATCATGTACAACACCCATCACCTTATGAATGCAATTCATTCTACAGTTGTCAGTCTCAAAAGATTATACTATATTTAAAAATGACATTTCCAGATGATATTGAAAAAAAAAATGAAAAAATAAAGTAAATTAAAGTAAAAATACAGTTGTAAGATAGTGATATCTTTTGTTAGATACTGTGAGAGCAAGAAGACATTCAAATTTCATCTGGACTTTCATCATTAGCTCTACCATCCAAATTCATGGGTTGGATGCTCCAGAAGTTTGATAAATCCAACCAACAGAGGGCGGTATGCGGGCGATTACTGACTACTGACTTGGCACCCTACTGGGTTTATGGATTCAGACATTTCCGCTGCAATTACGGGATGGATCGATCCACTGAAAACAGATTAAAGTACCATAACCATCTCCATTTGTTGGATGATGAGCAACAATTTTTACCAATGGATACAACTAACTACACAGCAGCTTCATATCCTGTAAAACATATAATCGCAGCATTAAATTTATGGGAATTGCCACAAAATTAAAATGCAAGCCATCATTCCTTGTTTTACAGTACAATGCTCATGTACATGTGTTTGTGTTCTTAGTTTTAGGTTTTGTGTTTTACTATGTGCACTACATACAATGTATTTTACTTCTGGTGACATCTTTACTTCTAAAGCATGAGCACGAATTTGTAACGTACAATGTATATTGGTTGCATTGTGTGTATTGACAGAAGGGCATTAATCACATCATGCCTTTAGCCTTAAAATCAATTACTGCCCTTCTACCAGTAACGTGACAATGTACGACACATACAGGTATACTACAGCCCCTACCAGTGATGGAAAGATGCAAGTTGAAGTACAAAGGAGATAATGTTTGCATGGAGACATACCCTACCCATACAGAGAGAGCAGCAGACATATATTATAATCTGAATTGACAGCATGACAGATATAAACATAGGACTAGGATTATTAACACTGTTACCATCCATACTTCTGGGTCTACACGCACCAGGACATTTACAACGCAATGCCACTCTTTTTGATCACCTCACACACACCACATTATTAAACTCTACCAAAGTAGCTCAGCTACAAATACACAACTTTCAGCATGGTTAAAACTGTACTCTTTTCAGACCTGTGTTTTAAGATTGACATTGCTGATATCATATACTGTATGTGCAATATGGACATGGAAGCAGAAAAGCAGTAGCTCTATTTACACATGACTTGCAGACACTATAAAACTCTTGTATATGTACTACATTGTACATTCAAAATTACACATTTCCAGCGTAGAAACTCTGTATAATTGCTTTGAAAAAGTACACATTATGCTACAAGTGCTCACACCATCATTCTGCAATAAATATGACAAAATATCAGCCCCATTCCTACGACAAAAATTACTGAATGGATAAATCACCTACCGTACCTCGACAAACCTCTTTTTCACATATCCCCAGAAATCCTGAATTCATCCCTTACAAAGAGTAAATCCCTGTTCAAGATGACCAAATTTTGCAGAGTTCCTATCTCTTACTATTAAGAGACTCCAGCCCCAGTGCACTTTGGTCTCGACATACAAAAAATCTGAGAAAAGTCTGATTATTTTGGTCATAATCTTCGACATCCCAGCATTTTCATAATTATGATCTGATTACATCGACATTAAAGTGTGGTAATCAATAAACAAAGAGACAAACGACACACACTAGCAAATCACTCTTGTAAGAAACACAAGACAAAAATACACATTGTATTAAGGAAAGAAATGCCACCAAAAATGACACCATTTCTTTCTTTTTTTTCCTGACAAATGAAATCTTATTATTTTTTTTCCACCTTCTAGGTGGGGAAGCGGTAGAGGTCAACTTATCATTTCATACCTAGCAAGACAATTGACTGCAATAAAGCAAGCAAGCAGTAGTACTGCTACTGGTTATTTGGATATGATATGTGGAGGTTGCTGTTATGAATATTATCATGAAATCATCCCCTCCCCCTCGTTTTGAATTGCCCATTAGAATTCCAACCCTAAATAGAGGGCATAAACAGAAAGTCTTTAGAAATACTATGAAATGTGGGTAAAAGTGCAACACAGGACAACCCAAGTACAATGTATTGCTGTAAACCTGCCAACCCCTCCTTGTAGATAGTGGATTCATCCACACTCTTCCCTTATGTCTTCAGAGCACCCAAGTTGGGGCCCCTAATAGCACAAACCACCATTGCGCAGTTGTTGCTTGGCACTTGTTGCTGTGTGCACGCAATATCCACAACAACTTCCCGTTTGGGTTCATCGCCACGCGGGTTGGTAAAGTAATTTTAGTGGGAGCCCTATTTACTCAAGATTTATTCAAGCAAGGGGAAATGGCCCATTTTTTTTTAAACTATTGATGAATCATAGAAGAAATTACAAGTGATGCTATTCCTGTATTGGTGATACTCACTACCTAACATGGGTTGCGTCAATCCGACGAAGCAAAGGTGAACAAAGCGACGTGCTTTGTCGTAAGAATGCACAAACACAAACAATACAGTCGTTATAAACGCATCATGTGCATGTTCCTTTGCATGTATGAAAGCAGTTGTCACAGGAACGAATTAACTCTCCCATTGCTAGTGCTTACTTGGCTGCACTGTACTACGTGCAGGTGAAAATGAAAAGGCAAAGGAACCAAGCATTTGAAAGTTTTCAAGACTTTTACCTTGAAGGGTGCACACAAACCTCATTCAGCTACAAAGGTTTCATCACTCAAAGCATACTCTACTCTCTGAGCACAGTACCCCACTTTATTTTATCCTACCAGGACTGGTCGGGGATATACAAATGTAGTGGTCAAATCTGTTTTGAATGTACAGCCATCTGCACAAAGACCATGTGCAAAAGGACCACTGAATTTGTTCTCCCTTTTTGAGCATTCATAATGTTGATGAACTATAATCTACAAAGAGTACCTGCCAATGATTACCATTGTTTGCATGTTTGTTTGTTTGTTTTTGTGTTGTTTCTTTTTTTAGAAGGGGGGGGGGGTCCCTTTCCCAAGGAGGATCATTGTTGAACAATTTTACTATAGGCCTACTAGATAAAATCATTTAAAATATCTGCACAATATGTACTTCATTTTAACAAACCATATGCATAGAATAGATTTGTCAAAATAATCCTTGTGGTGTTTACACTACAAAACAATATTGGCAATCAAATTGTTGATATTGTTTCTATGGAAATTATGGCATCATAACATATTTAGCATATTCCTGCACATGCATTATTAACATACAAGGTCAACATTCAGTTGTAAATTACTTGCTAATGAGCGCCTTGATAAATTTCATGCACACCTTCATAATAACAGTTGCTGTTGACAATAAATGAGCTTGCCCGTGGCGTGACTGGTACTGAAAATATATGTCATGCCTGCAAAATTGATTCACAGTGTTGAGGATGTATTCAGTATAGAATCAATTAATACAAGAACAGTTCAAGATCCACAGGAAAAGGAAAGTCCATACATACAATGAACTTGAATTCACAAGAGTGGACCACCCTATTTCGCAAACCCTCAAGACAATTAAAGGGTGTGTACAGTTCTGGTCGAGGTGAGGATTAAGCTTTTAACATTTTGCGAGATATTCAGAAACCATTCTATGAGATGTCAAAGATCATGCATTTCTAAAAGGTATCAAAAGTTTATTTGATGAAAATCAGTTTTGAAATGGCTGAGATATCCAAAAACAAGGTGAAACAAAGAGATCCTAATAAAGTTGTGGCATGTCGCCTTTAATTATTATCGCTTTTTTTGGATATCTCAGCCATTTCAAAACCAATTTTCATCAAATAAACGTTGAATCCTTCTTAAAATTACATGCTCTTTTATATTTCATAAGAGGTTTCTCATTATCTCACTTAGAATATGTTCAAAGCATGAATCCCTTACCTCAACCAGTACTGTACAGTCCCTTTAACAGTAGATTCTACATTGCTAACTGTGATGTCTTTATACCTTACATAACTCCTCCTACCCTTGAAATCTCCCTCTTCCATCGCACTTCTAATGTGAACTTTTACCTTGAAGGGTGCACACAAACCTCATTCAGCTACAAAGGTTTCATCACTCAAAGCATACTCTACTCTCTGAGCACAGTACCCCACTTTATTTTACCCTACTAGGACTGGTCGGGGATGTACAAATGTAGTGGTCAAATCTGTTTTAATGTACAGCCATCTGCACACAGACCATGTCCAAAAAAGAACTGAACAGTGCAGCAATTACGACATGTTAGGGGTTAATAGGGGGAGGGAGAAGAAGAGTGATAGCAAGAAAACAGGCAGAAAAAACTTGACAGATTTATGTCTTTGGCCTAATATCAAGTTTTACGATAACTTAAAATTCTGAATGCAATTCCTACATCACTGCAAAGTGAATACATGCACAGGGGAATTCGGTCTTTATGGCGAACGCTAACGTGTAAAACATACGACAATAAGTTAACCAATACACAGCTAAAGTGCACTTTTATGCATTACGGTGAAAGCGTCAAACATGATTGCACATTTTGCGGAAACAAGGTTCTGCGGAAAGAATGATGGATACACACACACAGACAGACACACACAGACAGACAGACACACACAAATTAACCAACAAACGGTGAAGGAATGGTGTGAAGTGAAAGAAGGGGAGAGAACAGCGTGAGGTTAAATTGCTAGAGGAATACAGACTGGGTGAAAAGCAACATGCAACACAACTTCATGGGAGGGTACAGGTGCTACCTCCGATCAAGAGCTTGAACGTAACATTTGATGCAATAGCTCAATACAGTCAACCTTGCTTAAAAGTCAACCTCGCATAAGTCGAATAATCGCCTATTCAAGTCGAAGGTCTTTTCAAGTCCCTCCTCTCTATATGCTATTGAATTTAATCCCTCATAAGTCGAATTTTCTCTAATAGTCTGGGTGCCAAAGGCTGAACCTTGTTTTGCCGTCCACCCAATGTTTGTTGATGGTTTTACCCTATTTCGGGGGTGCTGAATCCGAATCTGCATGATGCAACTCTTGCATCCTTGAGGGTTTTGAGATATTCAAGATGGCCGCCAAAATGGCCGCCCAAACCGGAAATTCCCATGTATTTCCTTCTACATGGTGAGAAATTGAAAACAACTCACGGTTTTACCCTATTTCGAGGGTGCTGAATCGAAATCTGGATGATGCAACTCTTGCATCCTTGAGGATTTTGAGATATTCAAGATGGCCGCCAAAATGGCCGCCAAAATCGGAAATTCCTATGTATTTCCTTCTAAATGGTGAGAAATTGAAAACAATTGATGGTTCTAAGCTATTTCGAGAGTGCTGAACCCGAATCTGGCTGATGCGACTCTTGCATCCTTTAGGATATTGAGACATTCAACATGGCCGCCAAAATGGCAGCCAAATTACCCGGAAATTCCTATGTATTTCCTTCTAAATGGTGAAAAGTTCAAAACAATTTATGGTTCTAAGCTATTTCGAGGATGCTAAATCCGAATCTTGCTGATGCGACTCTTGCATCATTGAGGATTTTGAGATATTCAAGATGGCCGCCAAAATGGCCGCCAAAATGGCCGCCCAAACCGGAAATTCCTATGTACTTCCTTCTTTAATAGTGGTGAGTAATTGAAAACAATTGATAGTTCGAAGCTATTTCGACGGTGCTGAATCCGAATCAGGATGATGCGACTCTTGCATCCTTGAGGATATTGAGATATTCAAGATGGCCGCCAAAATGGCAGCCAAATTACCCGGAAATTCTTATGTATTTCCTTCTAAATGGTGAGAAGTTCAAAACAATTTATGGTTCTAAGCTATTTCGAGGATGCTGAATCCGAATCTTGCTGATGCGACTCTTGCATCATTGAGGATTTTGAGATATTCAAGATGGCCGCCAAAATGGCCGCCAAAATGGCCGCCAAAATGGCCGCCCAAACCGAAAATTCCCCTGTATTTCCTTCTAAATGGTGTGAAATTGAAAAACTATTGATGGTTTTACCCTAGTTCGAGGGTGCTGAATCAGAATCTTGATAAAACTCTTGTATCCTTAAGGGTTTTGAGATAATAAAGATGGCCACCAAAATGACCGCCAAAAATGGAAACTCACATGTAGAGTAGAGACCCCCCTTTTTCCTTCTAAATGGTGTAAAATTGAAAACAAACTGATGGTTTTACCCTATTTTGAGTTTGCTGAATTTCAAGCTGCAGGATCCAGCTCTTGCATCCCTAATGGTTTTGAGATGATAAAGATAGCCGCCAAAATGGCTCCAAATGGCCGTCAAAAACGGAAATTTCCATTTAGGCCCCCTAATTCGGTCTAAATGGTGTAAAATTGAAAACAATTGGTGGTTTTACCCTATTTTGAAGGTGTTGAATCCGAACCTGGTTGATGCAACTCTTGTGTTTTGGGGGTTTTGAGAATTCCATGATGACCGCCAAAATAACTGTCAATATTGACATTTTTGAGACCCTATTCAGCACCCTCGACATTTTGTTGTTGCCATTTTTGCGTTCCTTAGGGTTTTGAGATGTCCAAGATGACCGCCAAATCAATTGGCAGAAATTGAAATTCCAATGTTAATATTTTTTTTTCTAAATGGTAAAAATTTGAAAAAAAAAATTATGGTCTCACCCCATTTCGAGGGTGCTGAAGGTTTTGAGATATTTACAAATGTCCTGTATAAACGGAAATTCCTTGATATTTTCTTATAAATTGTGAAATATTGTGCTATAAAGTGAAGCGAGTGATTAAAAGCAAGAATCCGTATTCTTGAATTCAATTCGGTTGAGCAAATTTGTCAAATCAGCCAACAATTAATGGCATCCAAAATGACTGTCACAATGGTATTGTAATATACTGAGATATTCCGCTATGTCCCAAACGGAACTTTAACACGTAATGGAAAGAAAATGATATTGACATCATACTGAAACGTACAAACTCAAAGATAAGACTGAAAATTTCTTTATGCACAATAATTGTTATAGAGTAATGCCTGTGGTAGCCAATAAGGGCTCCGCAGACTGATGTGAAGTTAATCCTTTTTGGTTATAAGAGTAATATAAATTATGGCCTGCTGGTATTTGGTGTTCAAATTTGTCTTGTATTCTTATGAGTCTCGCCGCGTACTCTTATGAAACTTGTGGCATATTCTGATTACGTCACTAGAAATGGTTGCATCCATGACCACTATAGTAGATATCAATATAAAAGTAGTTTCAAGAGCACTCTGCGTGATTATGATATTCGTAAGTACTGGACTATCAACTATTACCTTACATGTTGTTTGTTTGTTTTACTGCGCGTTACCTGTGATTTTTCCATCCCCTCGTGTGTATGATATCGTCGCTTGGGCGACAAGACCCTGTGTATCTGAAATTTTAGTGAAAATGACATTTTTGAATAAACAGATAATCAGTTAATGATATCCTGTCCAAACCTTTGCTGTCTTCACCCAAAAAATGAAGCTACCATGGCACGTCAAAGGAAAGGTTCTCTCATTTGTTATAGTGCTTTGGCTGCCATGTTTGTTTGCTTTTTGTTTTTGTTTTTGTTTTTCTCTCCTGAACATGTGACATTTTGTGGATGCGAGGTTTGTCGCCCCATATATATATATATATATATATATATATATATATATATATATATATATTACATATATATATATATATATATATATATATATATATATATATGATATATGATATTACATCATATCGAAGAAAAAATTGAAGCAGAACTATAAAAATGTCCAACTCTTGTCTTGGACAATGTCATCAAGACCACCAATATAAACCAATTAACCAATGTGAGTGTTCATGGATGAAATGATTAAAAATGTTCATGGATTAAAACAGGTAATATTGGGAATCTCAGTAAACTTCTCTACATCACTATCACAATATGATTGAGATGGGTATGTCTTGTCCGCTGATTGTTAGTGTTCAAAACATATCCATGATATGTAGATGAAACAGTGTAATCTTTCAAATATTCAACGGCATATGTAGTCTTGCAGGATTCATTCCTGGCACAGCTGTATCTTACAAACTCCAAGATATCCGGTATAAGCTGGTTTCACTGTACAGCAAATTCAAACTGGGATGTACAATATGCATTCGTTTATCATCAGAGTATGGTTGGGTTTAGATTTTGCCATTGACGAAAACCTGAAATAGGGTAAAACCATCAAATGTTATCAATTTCTCACCATTCTGGCGAGCATTTTGGCGGCTATCTTGAATATCTCCAAACTCTCAATGGTGCAAGGATGGTTTCGTCCAGATTCGCATTCAGCACAGTGATCAAACCGTTAGGGTGGAATTATCAATAAAATTGTTCTCAATTGCGAAATATTAAAATTGAAATACGTGGAAATTTCCGGTTTTGGCGGCCATTTTGAAATCGGAATAGAATAGAACCATCAATTGTTCTCAATTTTGAACCATTGAGAATGAAATACGTGAGAATTTCCGGTTTTGGCGGCCATTTCGTGCTCTTGTGAGGATCGAACCCGTACGTGTGTAACCTCACGTTTCTGAGACGACGCCTCTAACCACTCGGCCATACGTCTCGACCATACGTCTCGACATTTTGGCGGCCATCTTGAATATCTCAAAATCCTCAAGGATGCAGGAGTTGTATCATCCAGATTCGGATTCAGCACCCTCCAAACAGAGTAAAACCATCAATTGTTTTCAATTTCTCACCATTTAAAAGGAAATACATGAGAATTTCCGGTTTTGGCGGCCATTTTGGCGGCCATCTTGAATATCTCAAAACCCTCAAAAGGATGCAAGAGTTGCATCATCCAGATTCGGATTCAGCACCATCGAAATAGGGTAAAACCATCAATTGTTTTCAATTTCTCACGAATCAAAAGGAAATACATGGGAATTTCCAGATTTGGTGCCCATTTTGGCGGCCATCTTGAATATCTCAAAATCCTCAAGGATGCAAGAGTTGCATCATCCAGATTCGGATTCAGCACCCTCGAAATAGGGTAAAACCATCAAGTGTTTTCAATTTTTCACAATTGAGAATGAAATACGTGAGAATTTCCGGTTTGGGCGGCCATTTTGGCGGCCATCTTGAATATCTCAAAACCCTCAAGGATGCAAGAGTTGCATCATCCAGATTCGGATTCAGCACCCTCGAAATAGGGTAAAACCATCAAAAAACATTGGGTGGACGGTAAAACAAGGTTAGGCCCAAAAAGTGGCTTTGGCACCCAGACTATAAGTCGAAGCTATTTCTTTAGTCCAAACAGATTCGACTTACGCGAGGTTGACTGTATTTCATTACAGTTAGCACACAATTACATACCACACTCTAAACTGGTGCTGCTATTATTTTGCCATTTCATTTCAAAATGAAATGCCACCAAAAAAAAAAAAAAATCACCTTTCTGAAAGAAACAACTAAATCCAGGTGTGATGTCCAAGTAGATGTATCAAGTAGCTTTAAAAAACAAAATCATGTTCCTCAAAATCATTTGCATATTTGGCATCCATGTGGAAACATTACAGAATAAACTATGACCAATTTTTGTTGTACTATTGTTTTATAAACAAGGCTCAATAATTTCAAAGCAATACAACCAGCTTTCACATATCCATAAAGTTTTGGGCTTCAAAAAAAAAAAGAATGATGAATATCTCCACATGAGCATGAACATCTAAAAGCATGAATACAGTGATCACAATGAAAACATAAGACAACAACCCAAAAGTATTTCTTTCGGGAACTATTTCAGAGTAAAAGATGGAACAACACATGTGAATGTGTCAGTGTGCCGAACAGGCAAAACAACACAGCTAAAGACAGTGGGACACTTCCACATTTAACTACACTAAATTTAAGATTTCATAGCTGTTTTGCTCTCTGATTCCAGTTGTTTGCAGTTTTAATCAACATCAAGAACAAAACCCCACATGACTTGAATAGATATCAACTAAACGTCTTCATATTTTCACCACGAGAGCATCGATTATTCGCACGAAGGGAAGAGCTATTGGTTTTCATTTTGTCAAGTAGCTGCTCTCTACCAGTAGCCTAATGATGGCAATCCTCTTGAGTTTCTAAATGCTTTGTATTTAAACATAGAGAGCAAGAGACAGAACATCTCTGGTTGCAGCATCACTAAACTTTCATTGTCTGCACACAATGAGCCTTTGAGAGGCGGTGCATGTATCGATTACACGCTCTCACAAACTCTCGAAAGAACTCCGAAAAGTTTCTGAAGTCAATAAGAGATACAAGAGTGATATTTCTCACGCAACTGGAGACTAAGATTGGTGGGAAGCATTGACAGACACACAAACAGATTTAACAGTGTGAGAGAGAGAAATGATTGATAGATAGATAGATAGATAGATAGATAGATAGATAGATACATACATACATACATACATACACACATACATACATACATACATACAAAGACAGACAGATAGATAGATAGATGATGCATAGATAGATAAACAGATACATAGAAAGACATATAGATAGATAGCTGGATAAACTGACAGACAGACAGATAGATAGACATAGATAGACAGAAAGATAGATAGATACTGTATATGCCAAATATTTCGCAAGGTTTTTATTTTCGCAAATTTCGCAAGTCGGGTGCTATTCGCAAAATTAAAGACATGAAAATAATTACTCTGATCCCGATACGAATGTGACGCACACGTATACATTTCTCCGTTCAGTGCAGTACTCCACGATCGCTAATTTAACCACTCGCGAAATTGTCAGGAAGTCCTGATTTGCGATAATTCATACTTGCTAAATATATGGCATATACGGTAGATAAATAGACAGATAGATAGACAGACAGACAGATAGACAGATAGATAGATAGAGGGGAGAGAGAGAGAGATGAGTGATGGACAATGGTGAGTTCAGTTTGACAGTTTTAAAGTTGAAATGGCACTAACAACCTTATCAGACAATATATCAATACTCGAGTGAATTATCTCCGTCACATCGAAAAACCTTAATGTCAAATATCTGAACATGCCCTGTTATCACTCGCTTAAATCACACATTAAGCCACCATCGAAGTTTCCAACGACTCACTCTTCTTCTATCTGTGACTCTGAAGGGAGTGAAGACACCAACGCCATTCTCATGTCATGAGTGTCAAACACTGACAAGGTTTTAAAGAAAAACAAAATGCAAAAGAAAAAGAGTATGTGAGCATCAGGTTGTTCGTGAATGAGGACAAGCCAAGCCTAGTTTAGCTCAGTATGTTAGTAGTAGATTACATCCTTTGGGCATTTTCCCCCTACTTACATAAACATGTCTACCTTCCTTGATATGTTTGAGGCTCCTCTTGTCATTAATGAGGTCTTTATGTCATGTTTCTTTAAGCCAGGAAAGAATAATAAAAAAAAAAAAAAACCCTGATAAATACTGGGTTATTACAAGGATGAAAGAAGGATGTCTTCATTACAAAGCTGATTTTCCGTCACACGTGACCGGCTATATCCATCGATATCATGGCCGTCCGGGTATAAATATTAACATACTCTGAAGGTTGCGTTGAGTACCTGCAGCTACGGTGATGTGCTTGTTAGCCGTGACAGTCTCTTGAGGAGACAGGCCTTGATGCAGGCAAGGGACCCACAGTGGGTGTAACGCTCGCCTGCCTGCATAATATGTCACTTTCACTTTCGGCAGGTCCAACCGCCACAGACGTTTCCCGCATTCAAACAGCGGAAGACTTTTCCCGGAGATTAATAATGCAAGTCTGGGAAAAATTCAGAGCAAACTTTTTAACAAAGAAGATGGGTGAAATGTATTTTCCTTGTCCTCCTTCCATACATAAAGGTGGTTTCTAATTTGATGGATTTGAGAGTTCCCTTCATTGGGGATAATTCCTATGAACATTTTCAAACTCCAAATCAAATCCCCAAGTTAATTTAGGGTGGCTCAATAAGATGAGGGCACATGTAAAAGTAAAAGTTTTAAGAGTCTGGCGAGACTGGGCACATCTTCACTCCATGCATGCTTGCTACATTACCTTAGGAAGTTTTCAGCTTACCTTGTTTCTGGAAAATCTTTGTCATCTTTATTTTACACTCGACGGAAAACATGATCCGGAATTCATAAATGTTTGCATGATAAACCAACTCTGCAGAGCTAAACTCTGTCTGTTCCTATTGAAAATTGTGCATGCAAAGAACACACACAGGTTTAAGTAATGATCCTTATCTCTCTATTAGTGTGTAATATTTTGTCAGTGTTTTACGTGTGCTTCACAAATAGGTCTCAATTTCAGCAATGGTAAGTTCCGATATGCAAGGAAAATTTGAGGTTAGACCAAAAAAAAAATCCAACTTGTTTGCTTTGACCATGAAATCATCCACTGACGTGTCGTAACCGATAGTCATAATTTTGTCACCATCTTTACCTGTTCAGCGAATCCTCCTAGAAAGACTGATTCAGTGAGGGATATCAAAGCCAGGTTGTGGTGAGCATTGATTTAATCCACTTATGGCGCCACAAATCAGCTCCTAGAAACACTGGCTACAGGTGATAACGAGACTACGGCTGCAAGAGTGACAAACACCTGTTGATGTCCAATGTGTGGTTTTGCATTGAGTTTTTGGAGTAACCTTGACCTAATGAAGTATAATACTGTCATAGCAGCAAAAGGCCCTGTCGTATTCACACTAATTGATGCCATATTCCATGCCATAACTTCATTGACAGTTGCACTAATCATTCCGTAAAGTAACATTCCTTTAAAGTGCAAAAGGTAAGCCAGGAAGTCTTAATTTCTCTACATTCTTTTCTTCTTCTGTGAAAGTGCAATCAAATTTTGAATGAACCATGAATGCATACATGCCATTAGATGACAATGTTATGATTGCTTGGAAGTACATACAAGCGGATTTCCTCATCACACACATTTTACAGTTAAAGAAAATTGAACGTGTATAAAATGTTCACTAGCAATTCATGAACAATCACAGTATAGCTGCAGTTATCGCCTAGGAAATCAAGCAATGCAAAACGGAATTTGTTTTTTTAATATAATGTTAATTGTGCCTGACACAGTATTTTTTCTCTCTCTTCCACTCAACATCACATCATGCAAAGGGTACTGGAAATAATCGTTTTCAGCCAAACGCAACAGGTCCAGAGAAGATAGTGGAGAATCATTTGAGCATTTACCCAATGCTTTCTTAATACATCAAACAAAAAAAGAATGAACAAAAAGGACTCCCAGCATTGCCCGGTCAGCTAGATGCCCGTTGTGGCCATAACTTTTTTGGCGGTCTGTTCGTCCACTCCACTTGAGAGCCGGTCAGTTCGGCCCAGGTGTGCATCCCACGGTCTTGACTCACTTCCCCCCATCCAATCCTTGTCCACTCACGAGAACGGTGACGAGTGTCCGCTACAGGCTGTCCACAGGTCGTCCGAGTCCACTCCCAAAACAGGAGAACACGCGGGGGAGATCAGGGGGCCAGCAAAGATCCAACGCTGAGCTAGCCGCTGCTGCATTCTTGCACCGAAGGCAACCGTTTGCATAGATCTGAGAGTTCCACTGAGCAAAAGAAAGAGGGGAGATATGGAAGAAGTGAAAGGCAGGTTTAAATATGACTTTACATTTTAACTTCATGCCTACGGAGACTATGCCATTTCTCTTCGATCGTTCAAGCTACAATGTATATTGAAGAAAACCCTATTTTCATCAGCTTTGGACCTATGTGACCCGCTGCAACATAAGGATCCGAAAGTCGGGGAGGAAAATTTTCTGACAATGGCATGACATTATTTTCTTACTCTTCTACAAAAATGTCATATATAGCACAACTCATAAAAGTACTCGGTTGCGGAGATATCAATGATTTTATTAGCGCATGTCAAGTGCTTGTGGAAATCAAAGTTTCGAGAAAAACGCCTTCAAAGTTTTCCTTCTGACGCTATTATGATCAAGGGGAGGCAAGACAGTTTTCACGGCTTGACAGTAGAAGGTATACTCCTAGCGACCTCCGCGATGACGACTAATCAGCAATCAGGATGCCACACACTGACCAATGAGATCACTCCTTCGTTGCTAGGGGCGGAGTCTAGCTGTGGCGCTAAATCCAAATCTTCGGACACGTTTCTACGTTGAAAGTCAGAAAATCATAGCCCAGAAAAAAACTGATTTCTTGCCTTTCCTTTGATCATTTAGCTTAAAATTTCGGCAGATGATAGGCAAAACATTAGACTACAAAATTATGCCAAAAACAGAAATCCGATTGTTTTGACCAATTTTGATGATGTGACTTCAAACTCGATTTTCTTGGCTCAGCCGAGCGACTTTAGGATCCTTTTGTTGTAGCGCGTCACATATTATAAACTTTGCCTTTGATAGTTCTCATCTCATAAACATCTTCATCCCATTCATTACAAAGTGAAAACAAAGTGAAACAGGCATTGCATTCATGACATTTGACCTTGTATGGAGCTGATTGAAATCTTTCAGACACACTACAGACATGATGTAAGACTGGAATAAGACGGACGCTCATGCCGTTTGACAAAATGCACAGTTTGGCTGGCAGGGATAGAAGCGTCAGGTCTGTGTCAATGGGCAAGGGGCAGGGTACAGGCTGTACGCAATACTTGCTCGCAACAAGTTCTGATTGCCAAAGGCAAACAGGCAGGGGGGTTTAAAGCATTTCACCTGCAATGAGTTGGAGTAGGACCATGAGTATGAGAAATATAACATTTTGAGTGAGAGAAAAACTCACATACAAAATGCACACATGATCTAGATGTGATTCACACATTCTGCAATAAATGGACGTCACGTAGAAGCAACCTCACTGAAATTGTAACCATGTCATCTAGAATAGTTCTTCTCAACCGGTGGGCCAAAAGTAAATGAAAAAAAAAAATCACATTTGATCTATCTAAGTCTTGAAAAAAAGAATTGCAGAAGCTTTAATAAGTGGGTCTCGATTTAATAGAAAACGATGAGAAGCAGTGATCTACAAGTCACAAGATAGAAGTTTTGAGGTCAAGAGATGAGATAATACTTGAGACACGTTCTGCACTTGTAAAAATGTTGCAGAAATAAAGAAAATGAAGAACGATTCAGAAAAATAGCAGCAATATCACGGTATCAGTTCCAAGGAGCTGCTTGAAATGGATCATAGCTACGAGGTTCAAGGTTGATCTTGATAGGAGTCAAATCGCCTATCAAAAATAAAAGATTTTGAAGATCCACGTCACTGCTATATTGTTGGGTCCTGTCATAAGCTTGTGGGGGCAAAGTCACTGTGGGAAAGCGAGGATTAACTTGCCTAAATCTCTTCCGCGACATCAACATCGACCCCCTCCCCCCCCCCCCCCCACCAAAAAAAAAAAAAAAAAAAAAAAGGTGAGTGCTCCCTTCCTCTTTGGTGCGGTCAGCGAACAGGTGAACTACAAACCACAGGCCACCACTAAGACCGGGATCATTGTCTTTGGGAAGTGTGACCTAATGATGTGTTCAGAGCACAAGTCATTGATGTGGCCAAGGCAGGGCTTTGACGGGACTTTGTCGATCGCCATTGACTGGGGTGTGAAGCTTGTATATAGCCATCTGGAAGAGGCGTGGCTATGTCTCCGTGTTTTGAGAAAATAGATCAATTTAATACCTAGCGTATATACCATTTACAACACAAAATTTTAGACGTAAAATCCTTTAAAAAATACAAAATAAAATAAAAATGACACATTTTTTATGTGAAATATTTGAGATTTACTTCCGACAGTCACTGAATGCGAAATATCATGGAATTCAAAGGGTGGACAAATGACATATCCCAAAAAAGCACTTCACCACACTTTGACTGTAGAATAGATCAGTATATTTGCAGGCCAAATCTGGAAGGTCAATATCTTCGTGAGAAGTCCATAGAAAAATACAAATCTTGAATACATTCAGCATGATATTGTGATACATTGGTATACAGTATGATTTTTCAGATCAACCAAGAGTAAATAAGTAGAACAAAGTTCATGAAATAAACAAACAAATGGCATCAAATAAAGACAAAGTGAATGATAATATTCACAATATAATTTTTGCTTGAAGATGTGATGGGCAAAGATGCTTATGAATATTCCTACTATGATTACTACAAGTTGTCCTGATGATAGAATAAAAACTGATGGGGGGGGGGGGTTGCGGCAAGTTAGCTTTCTGATACGCTCCCCTGGAGCATGTTCCCATTATGCTCTGTGACCAGATAGGCCCTTGGCAAGCCAAAATGTCAACCCCCGATTTGAGGCAAGATGCCCTGTGACGTAGAGCTAGGCCTCATCATTGACGTTGCGGCAGCCATCGAGTCCGCCAATCAATCAATTTCCAATGACGACATGTTGAACGCAAGCCAGGAAATTTGCTTGTCTTAATAAAACAAAAACGGATGTCCTCAGACCTTTGTCTCAAGTGTGACGTATTTCAGCATTTTACTGGCACACTTCCTTTCAGAGTAATGCAGCCACACCTTCTGCGTAGGGTGACACATTCGAATGAAGTGGTCGAATTGTGGCAAATTCTCTGATGGCGGTTTTGCATGAGCGGGAAGAAATTTATAACGAGTCCCGGCACAATATAATTCAATGGAACACAATCGGAACCACAGAGCAGCCATGGGTGGAAATAGTCTACGTAGTCTATTGAGGAAATGGCGTTATTTGGGGGACTGGAACAAATTTCAGCAAAAGTTCACCCACTTTCGACTCATACCATAATTATGATGCACAAAATATAATGCACACTTTCCTACAATTAATGCAAAACTACAATCACATGATGTCAAATGAAGTCTATGGCATTATCACCATCATCAATATTTGGTCACAAAGTTAGCTCTTTTGACACAGCCTGGTAGCATTTAAGGCTTCTATCAATCCCCAGCCCCCCCCCCCCTTTAAAAAAAAAAAAAAAAATCTGATTAGGTTTATCCATTAAAAATAAAGACAAGACCAAGATAAATGAACCTTACATTTGTGTGTTATTGTGTATCCATCTGTTTTCCCTGATTTGTCAATCTTCTACCTTTCTACCTATCTGTCAATCAATTCCTTTCCCGTATTGCTATCTTGCTTGTTCTTGTCCCAAAGCATCAAGAAAAAAAGGAAAATCAGAACCGTCAATCACAGCACAGATATACACGTATTACTGTAAACGTTGATATATTTACATGATTAATTTTTTTGCACTGAATAGCTCAAAGACATATTTGCAGGTTCTTGAATTAGCGCTGCGCAATAATTACTTCCTTGGATATAGAAACTAATGCATACACACATGCGCTCAAATGCATACCTGTATGTAGACCTATTACGTATTGTACTAGGGCACGTCACGCACGTGCACACACACCCACACCCACACACTCATACCACGGAGGCATCACTGATGAAGCACATGATTCATCCTGTTCAAAATGTGCAGAGAAAAATGTGAAGATACTTTTGTAAGTTATAGAATTCGCGCTATTAAAAAATACATGAAAATTAATGTTTTCAACTCAAACATTTGTGCATTTACAGTATAATGTATTAAAATATTAAAGTATGCATTAACATGGCATTCAACCATGCTAACTTCTGTGTCACCTGGAGTTTTCAAATTTGTAAGAACAACAACAAAAAAAAGACTCATCTCCCCTCAAAAATTATCTCAATATTCTAAAACAAGGCAAACAAATGAAAAGGCAAAGCAAAACAACCCAAAACAGAATGGCAAACATGTCCACCTCATTTCAGTTCTGGACAACCCAAAAGTTGAATGAGTTTGAAAGTTTACTTGCCCCACTGGGCACCCTGTGGGATAATTTAATTTGGATCACTGGATTAGATTACTCCCCAGGTAGAACAGTTTACTTCCTGCTTGCATCAGACACTTCTCTCTGTGGGAATTCATTAACAAGGAAGTGCCTGCTAATTGTGCAGTAAAGGGGGTTTTAACACTTACCAGGAACTCGTTGATACTGTAATGGTATTAAAACATGTTTCTATGCCCGATTCATACTATAAATTACTGTGATTTTTCTGTATGAGCTGAATGCAAACTTACATGTGTTACAAAACACATGATTGTCTAAAAAAATGCTGATTGGTCAGTTATATCAAGGGGGAGTTTTCCAGTGAAGCATTGCTCAGTTCTCAGTGCATTCTTGTAATATCTAATCATGGTCTCCCCCCCCCCCCCCCCGACACATACTGTAAAATGAGGAACGTTCGCGTGCATTTTAATTTCGCCAATTTCGCAAGCGCCAAGATTCGCGAAATTAAAATGCACGCGAAATTTCTTGTCGCCACTATATATGCATTGAACGTCAGTTGCAATTCGCGAAAATTTCATGCCACATAAAAGGCTGTCGGCTCCAGTTCGCCAAAAATTTTGTGCCACGAATGTACATGTTTTACAGTAAATGAGGAGATTGGATTTTCACTTTCATCTTGGTGCATGCATAAATGCGTACAATTCAAGACAGAGAGAAGACTGGTTGATTGATACTTAAAGATGTTTCTGACTCTGAGCTGTTGTGTAGAATGACATCAGAGTGGTCTGCAGTAGCCAGGAAGGAGATTCATTTTCTCTGTAACTCAGTAACTCTTAAAGGACAAGTTCACCTTCATATACACGTGGAATGGGTGAATGCAGCAATATTAGAAGAACACATCAGTGAAACTTTGAGAGAAAATCGGACAATCCATTCAAAAGTTATGAATTTTTAAAGTGTCTGCTTAGTCACTGCTGGATGAGAAGATTACTACAGTGTATGATGTCACATGCGTACGACGAAACAAGGAAAATAAAAAGAGAATTTCACAAAACTTAGTTTTTTTAATAAAGTGCACATTTCTTCAACTTGTTACTGATGTATATTAAGGGTAATATTATTCCCCCTGCCTTCTGAAAAAGAGAAGACGAGTATTCTTTTGTTATGCGAGAAAAGTGAAATTTATGTTAATTTTGCTTTCAACTTTCTTTATATCGTTGTACATATGTGGCATCACGAGCTATAGTAGTCTTCTCATCCAGCAGTGACTGAGCAGAAACTTCATAACTTTTGAACCGGTTGTCCAATTTTCCTCAAACTCTCACTGATGTATTCTACTAATATTGCTGCATTCACTCAATCCACATGTCTATGAAGGTGAACTCGTCCTTTGACATGTTTAGAAACTTGATCTAGAAGTATGATTATAATGTTGAGTTCTTCTCAAGCCCTTCCCATTCTTTGTCCCTGCCTACCAGGGTACTGTAAAACGAGGAATGTTTGCGTGCATTTATAATTTCATGAATTTCACGAGAGCCACGATTCGCAAAATTAAAATGCACGCGAAAGTTCTTATTTACACTATATGCACTGAATGTTAGAGGCAACTCGTGAAAATTTCATGCCGTGAAAAAGGCCGTTGGCTCCAATTCGCAAAAACTTCATGCAGCGAAAATATCGTGTTTTACAGTACTCATTTTCAACTACCAGCCATACCATAGATTGGGATTCCCCCTTGATTATTTAAAGGTGCTGTTTACCATTGGGAGCAGTGATTTAAAAAAAAAATGTTTGAGTTATAACATTTGCTGCATATGTGAAGATTACAGTAGTTGTATCACAAAACATCCTACGATATAAAAATTTTGCAATGAAGCCTACAATATAAGGAGATATCACTATTTTTCTGAGTTAACCATGACTGTAGACGGTTTAGTCTAGAAACGTTACTATTTTACCTATTGTTCTCATTTTGTATATTTAACAATTACTCATTATTGATTATACTGATTAACATTTTTACATTGGTTGTTTCTATCCCTAACTCCCATTTTCACATTTTAGAACTATTTTTAGAACTATTTTAGAACTATTCTTTTTTGGGGGGGGTTTTGTTTCATCTTCAAATAGTAAATAATATGCAGTTCATGGGGTCTGTTATGCTCCATTCTGAGAAAAAGCTATTTTTGCGAACGTGCCCTGCGAATTGTTGAAAAATTACAAATTCATATAGTGGCAAGCTGTTCAGCATAATTATGTGATGTTGCATTTATGCTTCCCAAGTAAATATGGCTAGAGAGAATTGCTGATCGTAAACGTGATCTGCGTTAAAGGGACATTCCAGACGATTTTCATAATTTCACATCATGTAGTACATAAATCGACAACTCCCTGTATACCGTAGATTTGTGGAATTTATTGTGGTTCTTGAGCAGAGAAACAATACTTTGAAAAACCTTAAACAAATTACACTGAACAAGGATGATGACATGGAAGGTTCACATATTTCAGAAATGATAGCAGTGTAATTCCATAACAATACCGCTTGCTTGTGAGTTCACCTGTCTGTAATCTATGCATGCCTTATTCTTTTGTTCTGCTTCCTTGAGCCCCAACTCATGCATTCTTATGGTGACTCTGCCATGTCATCATCCTTGTTCATTAGCAATTTGTTCTATTTTTTGAAAATATTTTTATTCTTCATCCCAATTATCACAAATTCTGAAACTCTGTCCTCAGTATAACTAATTCATAGTTGTACAAATGTAAAAATCTGAGAATCACCCGGACGTCTCCTTTAAGTTTATGCTTCCCCAGTAAATGTGATTAGAGAGAATTGCCCATTGCAAACTCACTTTTTTGTGTTTTGATTTTGCGTTTCAAAACAGTGTTAAATATCAAAGTGAGTCTAGCCTCAACCATGTTTGGCAATATAATCAAGTTTCAAACACTCATTGTCACCATATATGGAATGTAATGTTGTTGTCAATTAACAATAAAAAAAACCAACTTACTACATACTCATCCCTCCCCCCCCCCCCCCCAAAAAAAAAAGAAATTGTACCTCAGTCTGCAGTATTACACAAACTATATAATACTGGTCATAAAAAAAGCTGATGAGTCAATGTGGTGCATCATACATTTCATATAAAAGTTATGACCAGCTCATGATGAGGTTAATCTAAATATTTTCTTTGCTCCTTTTTATGTGGACATTCGATGATTTTCACAAATATTTTGCTTTCTGTGTTTCTTTGGTGCTGGTTCACATACAAACATGTAGCAATCCTTCTCATTGCTTTGTTCTACCCTCTACAAATAAAGTACATCAGCCTCCCACACTGAGCTCAACTTTCATATGAACCTCTTGATTAAACCGACTTCTTTATCCTTTCCCGTCTAACATCCAGTCACGCTCATTTACACTATCACTAAAATAGAAATATCTAAACCATTAATCACACAATTTCTCACAAAAAAAAAAAAAAAAAAAAAATTCTCACACCACATGGAAACATGACTCCGGGCTTGTAAACAAGGAAGCTCGTAATCTCCCGAAATTTGCGCCGTCAGGAAATCGCAGCGAACTGTCAGCAAACGAAAATAAAACGGAGCCCTAAGCCCGGCTGATCGCTGACAGAGGAGGGAACCCACCCTCTCAAACAACCGGGAATGGAGCCCTCTGACTCACTCAACAAAAATTTGAAATAGCATTGTGTTTCTTGCTTTTGGGTGTCTATATAAATGACAAGATATTAACTATGTGATGAGTCTCTGGAAAATTATCTGTGGTCCCTGTTAAATTCTCACCCAGAAAATTACTCAACTGCATTGTTGCTTGATATTAAACACATTGCACATTTAAAATGTCAAAGAATTCATTTTTTTTTTAGAAGACCCAATACGAATATCAAATTTTTTAACATCCCTTCATCAAAATCAAATATTATACTTTGATGATTTTGTGTATAAAAATGGAATGACAACACAGAATCTGTAAAACTGGTTTTATATCTTTGTTCATGAAAACAAGACTACTGATACTATTGTCATGGAATTTTTCACTGAGAACTTATAGTTGTGTAATTCCTTCAAAAGTGTATGTTACCATTTTACATCCTTTCCCCTTTCCCATGGTTTGGCTTGTCAAATTATGTCAGTTCGTCCAAATTTCTGCTTCAGGAACATTTCTCTTGGACAGTAAGCTTCTGCTTTAAGCACCTTCTTTGGGATCCTGTCTTACATATTGTTATTTATGTTTAGAGGCTTTTTAATTTCTCAAGTTTTCATACAAAATTCCACTCTCGACAATTTCACAGTCACTTTCTCACGGTGCTAAAATCGTCGAGCTACAACAGTTGAGTTATTCAATGTCATCATTTCACTGTGTCAAATTCATTGACAGTACAAAACTTGAAAAGGAAGTGTAATTCAAGCATAGGAGGATATCAAAACCTTCAGTGAAGTACTCCTCTTCAAAGAGGAAAATATGCATAAATTTCACACAAAAGTTATGATGGTAAGAGTGTCCAGGGAAGCTACTGATGAATGGGATTGTGGAACAAACAGCTCTTAAAACCAAAACACAACACAGAAAACATACAATCAATACACACACAGACACACACACACACAGACACACACACACACACACACACACACACACAAAACCCCACAGTGATAAACATGGCCCTCTTCCCATTCAGTCAATCTAAAGAAACAAAAACAAAGTATTAAACATGAGGAAAGAGTTTCAAAAAGGAAGAACAAAAGAGAGCATGACAAAGCAGAGATGAAAGAATCTTACTGCAAAAGAGAAAACATTGCAAACAAGAAGAACAAGACACTAGAGACACCAACAGCACAAAGGATCAACAAAGGAGAAACTAGCAAGAGAAACTGAAAGTCATTCTTTAAGATGACAAAATTACAGACACTTGAACTATATCATCCCTTTGATGCTAAATACAAAAGCGGCAGAAGAGTTACAAATGACAGGCATTAAAACCCCTGAAGAATTCCTCCCATGAAAAAGTGCAAAGATAACTCTCATTTCCTCAACATGGATAGTAGCAACAACAAGGGCATCACACCAACGGGGAAAAAATTGTTTGTAATATATATGTGAGTCCGATACATAATTCAAAACATGCATATTTAGAGTTACAGTTCGCATGCTTTTTAGACACCAAAATCAAGTGTCCTTACCAACTGTTAACTCGAGACAACATTCAACACAATAATTGTGTCACAAACTTGATAACCTGTCAATCAATCAAACATTATGCTATGTTTACACCATGTTCCCAGTGGCCACAGCAGCCCCGTTTGCCTGAAACGTAGTGCGCCATGGGCAGGAGAGATATTCTGCTTTTTGTTTTCCCTCCTTAATTTTAATACTAATAGTCTTTATATTCATTTAAGTCCTTCCTCTAAGGCACATTTCAGCTATTAGACACCATTCTCACGGTGTCTGGTCAGGCTAGACTACTCTCATGAAGAGGACTACCAAAGAAACAAGCTAATTTTGGTAGTGTCTGTTTATAAAGAGTTCCTCACAATGAACAATTAATAAAAAGGAATATCTTAAATTCTCCTTACCATGGACTATTATGGTACTGTATTTCAACTCCAATAGGAAAATTCAAGTTATTCTCTACACATTGAAGGATACACACTCATCTCAGAACTATCTAGTTTTATAATACATTATATTTGCTTCACATTCTCATTGTATTGTATATTTGTTGGAAGTACTTTACCCTGTAATGCTGCCATCGTTAGAATCAGAAAGACTGAAGGCAATATTCCACGAGACAGAGGCAGGCATGTATTCTTTCTTAAAGATGAAATTATAAATTAATCCATGCTTAAATGATGTTATGAGCTTGCCCTACCAGAATGTTTTACATTTCCCTTGAAAACAACCAGTACATACAGGTTACAAGTGAACTACTGTTGTCATACCCCACTTTAAAAATACCCTACTCAAATGGGAAATTGAATAAAAATCACCTGCGTCTATCAAACCCTACTTGAAAATACAGGTATATATAATCTCTTTTCCAGTAAATCAAAATCTAGTATGCTTTGAGTAAAATTGCCAAGCAGGCTCCAGTTTCAAATGTTTTTGCCCGAAATTGTGCTGTAGAAATGTGCAGACTGACAGTCCAGGGGGGAGGGGGAGATATCTGGCATTGACAAGCTTTTTTTGGATTGCCCTCTGTCTGGTGTTGGTTATTGATACTTCTGGGGTCAGACAGGGACCAAGTTCCATGCATTCCACACTTTGACATCTATTCTTCTACATTAACAGCGCAAAAACACAGGCCCCCTGCCATGCTTTAGGCCTTTGCATACAAAATGAATTCCTCACCTATTTTTGTCTTTTACATTCCCATCTGTTTTCTTAAATAAAAACAAAACAAAATGGATGAACCAGCCAGTCCCCGCAGGAAATTAAATGACAGCCTCCAACAGACATCTTTGCAATTATTGTTCAAACATGAATGTCAAAATGCCAACTCAAGATGGCTGCTTACAACACTACTAGGACTTATTAGAAATGGTGGAATATGCCCGGTATGGGAGACGATCTACATTGTACAGGTCCCAGGGGCCATCCAAACAGTTTGTAAATATAAATACGTGAGAGTTTAACTCACATGATTTTACGCCTCTGTCTACACTCAATCACAAACCACGATATCTGTCAAAACCTCCAGCTATTTCAAACACGTACAGTGCTGTGTGTCTCAAATGGCACAGATGAACATTTATAGTCCGCAAGAACTCGCACAGGCAGGGCATTAACATGTGGGCACATATCATATTCCTGGATTCATGCTTAGAAGACTCATGAGTAATAGCTGGAGAGCTCTATAGAAAACAGCAAGACGAGGAGCTACTGATACAAAGTTTTGCATCGCAATTCTGTATCCATGTTGGAAAAAGTAATCCAAGTAAGAGTTCTGACACTTGGACAACTTTAGGAATTATTTTAGGATATCAGCATGAGAAGCTCTTATCTCAAAATCATAGGAACATACCTTGGGAAACTGAAAAAGATAAAGCCTGAGTCATACCATATAATTTGAAATAAAGCTCAAGAGAAATAGGTTTTTTAGATCTCTTCTACAAAATGTGCTAGAACCTTTTACCAGTAATCCACTAATATATGATTTGTACTATTCCTGGAAATTAGTTGCATGACAGTGTTCTACACATCAAAGAACAGAAAAGATATGAGCTCATGAAACGAAGGAATTTTAGATCTTCTTTTTTTTTTCTTTTTAGTCTTGTGCTGGTTTGGGATTCTTTTTTGTTTCTCCTCTTGCATACTGTTTTTAGATTGGTGATGAATGGCTCTACTGCAATCCAACAAGCAGATTTCACTCTGCACCTCACTGTCAGCATACAATAAAGTTTATATTTGAAAAATCAATGCAAATACTATGTCTGTTTGAATATCACACTACACATTGTGCTTCATGAGTAAGCTCAAACTTCTATAGCACATGACTGCTAGAGGCATATACTGGTGGCCCTGGTACAAAAGTATGATACAACCCATGACCACGTAGCAAATGTTGTGATATGTCAGCTCAACCAAGAAGCTTTTTCTTTGTTCTCTGACACTGCCAAAGATGACTCTAGGATTTAATCTTATTAAATGGGATATCATCTTTATGGTCAGTTACATGTATGAGAGTACTGGTCATCCTTTGAGTCACTGGAAACCTTCGGCCAAAGACCTGGATCATTCTGTCATCAAATGCTGGTATCATGTTAATGATGAATGTTTGTACACCTGCTCTCTCTGCTCTCGGTCACTCACCTTCCAAAACTTCACCATCACATACAATGTATGCCAAGGAACAAACTACTTTAGATTGTAAAAATTTATATCTTCATCTCCATGTATCATGCATTTACTGTGTGCATATGAATCAATTATGGCAAATCTGACTCAAATTTGACATTCACTTAATACTGTAATAGTGGAAATTTTTGTACATTTGTGACAACATGAGTCTAGCAAAAAAATAGTACATTATTAATTTTTTTGCTCGGTGTATGATTTATATACTACTACAATTGTATTTCACATTTTGGTTCTGTGGAATTAAGAACATGTGACATTCATCCTATCCAACCAAGTTAAAAAGAAATACTCCAGCAAAAATTTCCACTTTTACATTATGTGAGTTTTCTTTGTTGGGTTAGCCTACTGTAAAATTGCAATATTCAGGAAGAATTTACATTTATAAGTAGATTATGTGCAAGTTAGTACCTGGGTGATACTCACAAAGAGGTATGACTTAGGGCAGCACCAAACATCACGAGACACTCTGCTTCCTGGCTTTGGTGCACTGGCAGAGCCACTTGATGACACGGGCGTTCTTGGTCACAATCGACATGGATTGGTCCGGGAGCTGCTTGGTAAATTTCCTCAGGTTCATCACGCCGTCCTCGCTGACGTTGCTCGTTTCCGACATGGCGTAGGAGGTGTTGGAGTCGTCGCTCTCAGAGCTCTGCAGGGTTCTTGTTCGCCACACATGCATGTCATGAAACACTTCCTCCTCGTCATAGATGTGGGGCTTGCCAACGAGCTCCAAGATGGCATCCTCCAGACCCATTTGGTCGAAGAAGCTATTGAGCTCGCTAGCCAGAGTGGCGTTGCTGGGTTCAGACTTTGAGCGATGCATGGCTGACTGTGTGTCTGCAGATTCACTGTCACCATCAGTTGCGGCATTCTGGTCAGTGCCAACAGTCTTCTGTTGACTGCTGGGTAGGTCCAGCTGAGCCTTGGTCTGCCAGAACGATTTCCTTGTATGCTCCTCAGGTATGACGTCTTCATCACTGCTGAAGTTTTTATTCCTGAAGGGACGGGCATTGTAGGGTTTCAAGTGTTTTACCTTACCACGTGACACACCCAGCCCACAGTCATCAGACCTTGAGGAAGTGTCATACTCTCCCTTAGCCACAGCATTTCCAGAAGATGAGGTCCCACAACGTTGCTTTACATCCGACAGTCCTTCGCGGGTAGCGGTTCTGTAGTCATGTGTTGGAGATGTGTCTAAGTCCGTGCTGACTGATGCTTTTCTGAAGTCAAGAAGCTTAGAACTTTTCAGCGCATCACCAGAACGAGCACCTTGGATATCCTCAGAAGCTGGTTCTCTTTTAGAGCCACTTGAGGGTTTTGGTTGCAGAGAGGATTCATTACTGTAAATATTAGACATCTCAATATCATCGTACACACCCTCCATTTGTTTGCCATCAGTTGATTCTATCTCATCCTTGGGAATACCTTCGTTCTTTTCACTTTCCTTTGGCACAACTGCATCTTCCCTAACTCTTGGAATTTTCTTCTCTGCAGGGGCACTGTCAACAGTTTGAGGTATCGCATGTGTCCTTGGAGTGGCCAATCGGATAGTATTATTGCGATCGATAACTATTGTTTCCTCAACTTGATCTTTATGCCAGTCTGTATTGTACTCAACCACATCATAATTCAGGCACAGTGGAGTGATGGAGACCTTTCGTGTGTTCCTCTCACTCTGTTTATCTGTCGTGTCTGCAGAAATGCTTGTATCGTCAAAACTCACTTTCTTCTTCAATTTTCCCGAGTCACATGATTCCTTGCTTGGAGATTCTCCACCGCTTTCATATGCTTTGCTCTGCTTGAGAAACATTTCAAGCTTCTTGCTCAGCTCCTTCTTTTGTTTGTCATGGGGCATGGTGAACCGTTCGCTGGAAGACGGGTCCTGATCTGTTGACAACCCTTTCTTGACTTGGTCATCATTGGCTGATGGCAAAGACACACTCTCTGATAATGGTGGCTTCTCTGCTTTCTTGCTAATGTCATCCAAGCTAAGAGATTTCGCATGGATAGGCAGCATGAGTTTTAAATTTTGATCACTAGTTGGGTCTCCTACCCTTCTGGTCTCATCTTCCTCATTCAAATTACAGTGCTGCTCAACAGATGTGGAATTCTCAGTGTAAATGTGCTCATCCTGGATACCTTCCACCACAGAATATTTATTGTGCCTACCTCCCTCCCGCTCTTCATCACTCTCTATTCCCAACTGGGCTGCAAGTTTTCTTTGCGTTGGGCTGTCATACTTCAATCTCTTATTCTCACTTTTACCTGTGCCACTCTTAAAGACATCATCACATGCCTTTCCTTGTTCTTTAGTCACGTTCTGCTGATCTTTGTCCCTCAAAAGAATGCCTTTTAGTCGCTTCATGTGACTGCTCAAAGAGGACAACATTGAGCCTTGCTTTGGTCCTTCCTTTCCTGCATGCTGCTCTTCACTAATCACAGCAACATTGTCAGGCCCAGTGTTGCCAGCAGCTGGCCCAATGCTACTGGCAGTTGGCCCCTCTGTGAATGTACTACTAGTCACTACTTCAAAGGAGTCCTCCGGATCACTGAAGTGGGCAGGGTTTTCAAAGACATTGTCTCCAGCAGCAGCTGGTGCTTCCCCTTGCCTGGCCCTGCTGATGTCCTCAGGAACCACTTCATAGATGTGATATGAGAGCCGTGAAGCTTTGGCAAACACTGATATGTCTGGTTTCCTTGGGAGTTCAGGTTTGTTGAGATGAACTGGTCGCAGGGCACTCTTTGACACTTCTTGCTTCTCCTGAACTGCTGCATCTGCTGACCTTGTTTGAAGCACTGGTTTCTTTGCAACAGCTATACCACTATCACTTGACACATTCTTCATGCTCCCAAATTCTCCTTTGGCAATAAGGTTTACTTTTTGTTTGACACTTGACCCAGAACTTTGGCTATTTTCGGACAGCGCATGTTCTTGCACCTGCTCTTTGGATTTAACTGGGTCTTTCAATGGAAGAGCATACATGTTTGATGAATCAAGCATAATGTTGGTCTGCTTGCCCAGAACAGGTTCACTCCTGCCATCATTCAGCTTTGAGTTGCTAGAGTCTGTTTTTGAGAAGTGGGTTTTGGGAGTTGTTGAAGTAGATTGCCTCTGAGTCAGTTCCTCTTCCACTTTGGTCTCACCCTGTGTGTCTTTTGCAGAGCATGCCTGCTCATGTAGCGCTTTCATGACATTTGAAAGAGTTTTTGATATAGGCTTTGGTAGAGAAAGTTGAGCCGATGTCCCCCTTGGGGACTGAAGTGTCCTTATCCTTGCTTTCACAGCAACAAAGTTTGATCCCTCACTGTCAGTACTTACAAAGTTTTCCAAGTCATTTAAATCTTTGCTGCGTGGTCGGCCATCTTCTGCATCCTTCGCTAATAAATCAGCCAAAGAGGGTTTAGTACGACTTGTTGGAGGACAGGACTTTCCCCTGATTCGGGCACCACTGCTTCTACTGCTCCTTCGGGGCGTGTCATCATAGGAAGATGATGAAGTACTTGTCTGTTGGTGCAGGACATTGAGTATGTTTTGAACATGAGAGCCTCTGGGAGACTTCTTCTCAAAGATCTTGCTACTGGGTTTGGCTGGTAGGGAGGGTTTTGACCGTTCTCGACTCCTGACAGCGGAAGGTCTTGATGATCTTGTGGCATAATTCATCTTCCGCGGCAGAATTGGGCTCGTTTCACTTGACTCGCTCGATGCCAAGTGAATGGCCTTCTTTGACCTCTGTCTACCACTTTGAACTGTTTTCTGGGCATAACCAGGCTGATCCTGGTTTTCCAGTGCTGCATGTCCACCTAGCTTAGAAACAATTTCCCTCACAGAGGGCCTTGGTGATCTATAACCATGGCTTCGGGTTGGGGAATCAGCATTATCAGTGGGTCCACTGGTGTTACAATGTCCAATACCCACCAACAATTCTGTTTCCTTAACCCTGCAATCATACTCAGGTGAATCCAAAGATGCCTTCTCACAAACATCCAGTGTGTCTTTATTTCCATTCAGGTCATTTGTCTGACCTTTTCCCCTTCTACGCCCCCTTTTACTGTCTCTGTGTCTATCACGCCCTCTCTTGCTTTCTTGTTTCTCAAATTCAATGACTTCAATCCTTTCGTGCTTTGAGGCATTATCTGCCACTAGCGCAGCATTTCTATCAGTGGCATACTGCCTGCTGTGAATAAGTCTATTGTCTGTGACATGATTGTTGCTGTTGTCGTTGAGGAGCTGAGCCGGCGGCGACAGGTCCCGCTTGAGGTACTGGGAACGGGACTCGGCAAGCTGCTCGGCCGCACTCTTTCCCTGCCGGCGCTGGTTCCTCAGTGCCTGCTGCCGGAAGTACTCTGGGCCCTTGTTCAGAATCTGGAGGGGAACACTCCGGCTGGAGTCATGGTGCTTGGTTACCTCAATGATAGGCATGGTGGTGGGTACCCCCTCAGACTGATTTGCATAGATCACTCTGAAAGCAGAAGAGAGAAAAGAATCCTTAAGCAATTATCATGTCTGAAAATGAATGATCACTGGTATGGGAGATAAAAAGCATGGTATGGTAAAATACCTCATCACAAAATTCCACAGGATGTCAAATTGTATTCCCCTAAACACAGAATGAAAGGAATGTCCAAACACAAAGCAGTTATTCTGACAATGATCAATAGTGATGATATTGCAAGAATATCATTGATGATAAGAATAATGATAGAATCATTTTCATGTCCCTGGAGAAGCCTGCCAGTAATTCCTCTACTCTGCTAAAGGCCCTGCAATTTTCACATACCCACACACTGCTAGTAACCCCATACATGTACTCATCAGTCAAGAAAGACATCATGAGTCTTGTCCACAATGGACACATAAAGCAGGATCCAAAACTAAGAAACTCCCATCTGATCACTAAGAACCAAAGCCACTGTACTAGAGTGCTTCTACATACATTGTACCTTTAGGTACCTTGATGCGTAGGCACACAAAACAAATCAATCCTGCAATGATGTAGTCCTTTTCTTTCCTCATCTATGGTTGGCAAAATATGCTGCCTTTTGAATACATACTTTCTTTTCTTATATCAAGGCCTCGAATTCACTGGTTTCAGAACACTAATAGAACATCAACACTTAAGAACTGCAGACCTTGTCTTTACCAGAGCCCACTTTATCTACATTTGCATCTGATTAATTACCGTTAACTAACTTTCTATCATCAATAATTCATAGTTAAGTCTCAACCCCTAAAATGCTGGATGGTCTGTTTATGAAAACATCATAGAGTGTGATATTAATTGTTTTCTTGGATTTGGCACATGGTCATTGTCTGTGCCCATACTGTGGCAGATTGTCAATTAGGCACTGTAATCAATATAACATCCCTTTTTTTCATCTGCACTCCAAAGATCCCCGTTTTACTTATTCCCTGCCTCTTTCGAAATGCCTTTAATAGATGCTGTGGTCAAGTACCTCAGTACTGCACATCATCTATCTTATAAGACTCCCAACAGATTTGGCAGTGGAGTCTTTGCCAACTGGCATTACCCGACAACTCAGGGGGCACATCAAGGGTTGGTGACGCAGGATTCACAAAGCATCCTTGTGAGAAGAAGTAGGCCAGAACTCATGACCTGCCAGAATCTCCACAGTATCTTTAATATCATAGTGTAATTGATGATATACCATTTTCTATTCCACCACCTGAAAGTCATTTCAAAAGCAATTACATCACATGGGTTTGCTTTTCCGCTTAATTCTTTCCTCCACATGAGACAAGCATGTGCAGCTCATCTTCTATAGAAAAGACACTGCCTGATTGTTGAGAATGAGAAACATATTGTACAAAGTTGAAGAGCTGCTGACATGTAGCCAAATGTATAGGCCTACATACTGGCAGAACAAATAAAATCCTCACAAATTTCCCATAGAGGAAACGTTGTGATATTGATACAGAAACAGGGTGCTAAGAGGTGCTAGCATGTACTTTATTCAAACAGTATACATGTCTCTAGGATTGTTTAAGTCATATACCGTAGAGGAAGTATCTAAAGATGGAAGTTACACACTGTACTTGTAATGTGTAGCCAATGCACTCGGCTGCACAGGATGCCAACTGTGAAAGCAATTGGCTGCGAGTCAGGAGTAAATAGTGGCATTAACTGGTGCATGGCAATGGCACTTGGCAGGCTTGAGCACCAGGGGCCCCCGCCCTCTCCCACTGGTTTTGACTTTCTCCAAAGTGCTGTGGCATTTCAGTCATGTGTGTGTTTTGGCCAGCTCACGGTCTCTAATGGCTCTAGATGAAATTCGTTATGTGCAGACAGTGACGGAGGCGATACATTTGAAGCACAAAGGGAAGCCTCATAAGTAATATGCAGTGTAATAATTGCTTGATATCTAATTTGACGGGAAGAATTTGTTGGGAGCACGAGCGTCAAAGTGGAAGAGAACTAATCACTCTACTACGAGAAGTGGAGGGAGGTGACAAACTAGCAGCAAGTGTGAAACTGACAGCTTGACATTAACTGTACATACATATACACATATTTAATTTCCCACTAAAGAGAAATTACCTAAAAATATATCAGTTCAGAGCATGCAGAAATATCATTAAGTATAGGTCTACATCAAGTGATGTCTGAATAAAATAAAAATTAATTTAATATTTTGAAATTTTGAAAATTTTGACTTTTGTTATCCAAGAATTTATGTCAATCATTCTTCAATATTGAGTCATTCTAGGTTTAGTTCTCTAATAAGCTGAGATCTACTGCACATTTTACCTTAGAAAAAAAGAAGAAGAAATAAAATCTTCCTTTCACTGTACAGTTTGACAGGTTTTTTGAAGCACCCAATATTACAGTTCTAGCAACTGATGACCTGTATTAGAAGTTGTCAGCACAGCTGTGATAACGCATTCCAAATATACACAATTGCACTTCCTGCAGCGCCTTGTCAAGCAAATGTTTGTTGTGCATGTGTGCCAGATTGGCTTTTGAAGTACTCCTGTTGGCAGGGCTCACATCAGGATGATGAAGTGCAAAAATCATGTTTGACCTTTAAAGCAGTATTAGAGGAGCTACTCTCTGAATGCCTGTAAAACACAAAAAACAGGTGTTCAGTCCATGCATCTTTCAGTCAAATCCAACATTTTCTACATTGTGTGTCATATTTTGAAGAATTTCCATTACATGGCAAGTTAAAAAAAAAAAATCCTAAGCACAATATGCTGTTGGGGAATCCCACGAGGCCCTTCATTTAAATGATAATTATCTGTGTCATGTACACAGTGTAGACAACTGCAGACCACACATTTGATATGCATGGCATGTTACATACCATTGTACTTGTATCTTGGCAAAGAATACACTACAAACTTTACAGCATGTGCATCATCTCATAACTCTGACACAATTTTTAGAAACTACATCCCAAAATTTAATTCTAGTTTGAGAAATTTTGAAATGGTTCCAACTGATATTATTGTAGGCCTACATTATGGAGTTCTTTTTTGTTTTGTTTTGGGGTTTTTACATTGCAGCAGCGTTTGTTTTTTTCAGCTGTAGACATGTACAGACATACACAAATATGATTTAATGATGACTTATTCTAATCGTGCGTGGTTACAACAAGTTTTGATAATTAAAGCTGCAGAAATTCATTACTTTAAAATTTATCAAGTTGCACACATCTAAAGCTTTGAAATTTAAGCAGAAATTCTAGTTGGGCCCATCACACATTTGCTGGTTAAGGGATAATCCCCCTATGATGCTAAAGAAGAGGGCGAAAACACACAGTTCACCACAAACAGCTAGACAGTGAAATTGACAAATTGTACAATGTGTATGATGTACACGTATGCATGTGAGTGATATATACTTGTGCGTAAAGAACAGGCGTTTTTTTAAGTACACCATTCCAATCATGCATTGTGTGTGTGAGCAGTAGATGTGTCACAGTACAGTGTAGCTATAACATATTGCTGGCAGGATGGATTGTCTCCTACAGAGTATAGTTAGTTCTGCTAACAACGAAGTGTTCTCTCAATATACTGTGTACCTGTTCCTTAGAGGGTTATGGCTCATTGAGTATGAACTGTCCCATAAATGTCAAAGCACAAAATACCCACGCAGCATGCTAAGGTCAGGATGATCCATGACACACAATTTACCAAAACATTGCAGACTGTGTATTATGTGAACTATTTCAGAAATTTACCAATTATGTTTAATATTAACAGGGAATCTCATTTTCAACAACAGGTGGGGCCTACTCCTGGCCAAGAGCTACTTTTCACAGATTAAAACCTGTCTGGAATTCTTGGCAGATATGTAGCATCCGCCAAATAAAAACAAACAAACTAACAAACAAACAAAAAATATAAATCATGCTTTATCTCCCGGCATACTTCAATTGTGCAGTATGCATCCTTTTAGTAAAACAACTTATGAACAAGATGAGATAAAATACTTCTAATTCCTCCCCCAAAAAATAGCAAATAAATAAATAAAACAAAAACAAAACAACGAAAAAACAAACAAAGAAGGGTAACATAGAGGGGCAAGTCCAAGATAACGCGCACGTTACGTATGGGACATTCAGAGACTTTAATGACCTGAAAAGTAGCGTTAATGGCCTTTGATCATATTGAACTTCATCATGGTGATTGATATCTAGAAGAAGTATAATCATGTAAAAAATTGAGAAAAATGACCTTGACAATTATATTCTAGAAGAGAAAATATGTGCCGTTACGTATGGGACCAGAAAAATTTCGTTTTTTTGAACATTTTTTTCAACCTCAAAACTCTCTGAAAGTATATCATTCTACAACTTGAAACTCACTGTGATGAAAGTCACAACACTCAAGATTATTACAAGTAAGTTTCATGTCATTAGGCAAAAAGCTCTAATTACAGGTTCTAATTAAAGACAGACATGACGTGTTACGTATGGGACAGTTACGTATGGGACAGTTTGTCCCCCATTCATTTAGTGTGTGAAGAACCATGTTTATGGGTATTTTGCATCATTACTGAAGTAAAATCAGTTGAAACTACTCAAATACTGATCCAGATTGTCAAGGAAACAATATTCCCCAAATATTCACCATTATAATCATATTCAATCATATTTCTATATTTTTATGACCAACCTGGGTATGCATGCCCTTTGTCCCCCATTCATTTAGTGTGTGAAGAACCATGTTTATAGGTATTTTGCATCATTACTGAAGTAAAATCAGTTGAAACTACTCAAATACTGATCCAGATTGTCAAGGAAACAATATTCCCCAAATATTCACCATTATAATCATATTCAATCATATTTCTATATTTTTGTGACCAACCTGGGTATGCATGCCCTTTGTCCCCCATTCGTTTAGTGTGTGGAGAACCATGTTTATGGGTATTTTGCAAAATAATTTTGCAAAATACCCATTTCAACAAATTTTTTGCATAATTATTGAGGTGGAATCAGTTGAAATTACTCAAATACTGATCCAGATTGACAAGGGAACAATATTCCCAGATATTTACCCTCATAATCACATTCAATCATATTCTATATTTTTTATGACCAACCTGAGTATGTATGCCCTATTTTTATCAGGATAGTTACTACTGAAAAATTGAATAGTTTAAAGTGTTTACTTGCATTGATGAAGGGCAGTTTGCCATTTAGTTTCAATAAAAAACAACTTGACACAAGAAATATTAAGTTTAATAAATAAGCAATACCTGCTGCGTGGAACCCCAGTAATCGAGTAGATATATGATGTCTGTCTAGCAGTCAAGTCATTGATTCGAGTCACACCTCAGTATGTATACCCATGAATTTTGTTGTGGCTACTACTGAAAACTGAATAAGGACAATTTGTGTATCACTTGCAATAAAAAAAAAAATCATTTTACTTTTTTTTCCTTCTATATATATCACAACCATTTCAAATTGGATCTCCATGACATAAACTTTGAATTCCTCTAGTCTTAGGATTTTATGCTCTTAAGTAATTCATATAATTGGTTTCCAATCATCTCTTTAAATGTTGAAAACTGAATCCCCATTTCTACAAAAAACTATACCATCCCTTTAATGCTGATTTTTCATTGTGTATTTTGCCATTTTCCCCTCCCCCTTTCTGAAAATTGTTCAGTCAAGTTCATGTATTGTTTCAAGTGTCTATAACTCAAAAAGTAGCTACAATGTTGGGATGCTTTCTTCAGGATGATTGACCATTTGTGTACTGAGACACCTTCCCAGCTAGCTACATGCATTCACATGCAATATGTATGAGGATGTCCCATACGTAACGCATTTGTCCCATACGTAACATTATTTCAATGCCTAATAAAAAATATTTCTTTTACTTTTTTTTTTTTTCTCTGGTATTTAATTTCTCTAAACAATAAATTAGAACTTTCCAAAAGGGCATTAAAATAACCTTAGCAATTTAAGAAAAAACCTAAAAAAATGACCTCATTTTGTTATGTATGGGACATCTCATGATAGGACACGAGCTAATTTGCATAATCATTTGCATAATCCCTAAATTTTCATACCAAGTTAAACTATGTGATGAACTTCTTATGTCCACATATTAATCAAATATTATTTGCTTTCCTTTGAATTAATATGAATTTTTATAAATGTCCCATACGTAACGCTGTGTTTCACATTTATGCAAATGAAGCCCTTGAAATTTGCATAAATTTACATAATATCATTTTTTCCTTCACGGAAATCAAAACTTCAACTCATAAGCTTCAAAATGATACCAAACATGTCAATATTGAGCAAAGATGAAATTTTGCCTTCTGAGGGGACCTTATCTTGGACTTGCCCAGAGACAAACACATCAATCCAAATAAACGCAATAAATAGGGTTCACGGTGAAGCGAAGCATTTATATATAAATGTGAACCGCAAAAATGAATTTAGGTTCATGTATAGGGCAACTAACAGCTTTCCAGATAGTTCAGTCATCATCCTTGTAATTCTTTCCTTTCAGCGTTATCAAGTCATACTATACTTCAAAAGGTGTGAAAAGGCTTTCAAAATATCTCTCTAGTTCTCACATGCATTCTTTTCATTTCAAAAGCAATGTTTGCCTTTTTCTTTCTTTTAGGTGATTCTCTGTAGTGATTGAGGAATTACGCTTGAGTGGCAATTTATTCATTACAAACAGATAAATCAGGATTTCCAATTCATTTCAAAGGATATTGTTGTAAGTCCTAACCGTACATGAGGTATTCTAGGGGGGGGGGAAGAAAGTCTGTACTGGTTAACTTATTCTTCTGAAAATTTGCAAGCTTCAAAAGCTCTCATTAGAGCGAATGAGGAATAATAATCAAGCAATGTTGCGGTCACCATGACAGAAGCTGATAGTTAGACAGGTTCTGTACATAACTTGATTGACTTTATATTGGGGAATATTTTCCTGAGCTTTTATGTGCAAACACTTGAAGAAAGATTCACAGAAACATGCACATTAAATGAATCTTTACAGCTTTGGTTTTAAAAAAAGTCTAATATGCAACTATCTCTGGATACACACTCTAAACAATTCTTGATGTTACTGTGGTAGAATGGTGCTAAGAAAATATAATCATAATTGACGTTTTACAAAGCTCTTTCGCTTGTTCGTTTTGTTTTGTTTATTTGTATCTTTATTTTAGCTCATCTATAAAAGAGCACTCGATCAAGCTCTTTGCAGAAAGCATTGGAAAATAATATTTGCCCACAGATATCCCAGTAACAGGGGACGGGAATTGAAAGGTTTATGAAATTCCATAATATTTGCTATAATATTAGCGATGATATGTAATTTCACCATTATGACATATCACAAATTGTTGCTGAATTCCCAAGCAGCAAGGGCAATAAATGGAATGGAATAAGACTTTATGAAGATGATGATCATTCATAACATTTGAACAGATCATCTGATTATCCTCAAACTATCACAGAGTATGTCACTATAGTTTTTCCTGCATTTACTGGCTCCATACGAGTACATAACAAAACTTCTCATAACATTTTACACTGCTAAGTTTGTGAGCATATACAGTGTATGCCGCATATATTTCACAAGGTTTTTATTTTAGCAAATTTCACGAGTCAGGTGGTATTTGCCATAGATACCATTCAAAGACATACAAAAATATTGACTCTGATCCCGCCATGAATATCATGTGTACGCATACAGTTCTCTATTCAGTACTGTACTTCACCATCGCAAATTTAACAACTCGCAAAATCATTGGGAAGTCCCATTTGCAAAAATATAGACTCGCTAAATATATGGTGTATACAGTAATTACATATACCTGGTAATTTCACTTTCATTATCACACAGCTGCCTCTTCATTGTTTCAATTAGCTTCCAATTTGGATCACTTCACAAGTGCAATTCCTCAATAATGAAAGGAATCCGCAAGTTTTCATGACCTGCCTTTTGACAGCACGGAAACCCAGTGAGATCTATCTTTTCAATAGCCAGAGGTTCAGTAATAAAAGACTGAAATCAGTTCCAACTACATTTTTGTATCTATTTCCCACCATGATGCAACTGACTTTTTTTTTAAAATAAAACATGCAGTGCATGCAGGGTCAATGAAATTGAGAAACAAAAGCGTAAGGATAGATCTTGGGTTACACTCCAGAAGTGAAACCAGGAAAATGTCTCTGTTTGTGTCATAATCATACAGATTGCAGCAAACAGCAGTGAGACTTCAGTGGAAACATCCTACCTCTTCTCAAAATTTCTCAAGATTATAAACAGCAAACTTTTTATGAGTATTTACTAAGTATCACTTGCGGCATGCCTGTCATTACATTAATAGCCATTTACAGTTTTGAAAGGTCATTAGGAGATTCATTACACTTTCCCTTTTCAAACATTCACAATCAAGTGTCCAAAGTTTAAACAAGTTCTAGTGTATTATCAATACGTACGAAAACAAACAAACGAGCACTTCCACATCAACCCATTCTTGGTACTCTGCATGTGGCTCCCAGAACCATGTACAACATGTAAACCCCTTGGTTTCTATTCAAGTGTTATTTGTTTCAATTTTGTTTAAATTCTTGAATGTATGAAAATTGGTGAAATCATGCAATAACACGACTGACGCTCTTTCATTCAAGAAACAAACCAGCATGTCTAGCCCCCAAATACAAGCTTTTAACACCTACTTGTACGATGTAATTTCCATTTAAAACTGATTTTATTTTAAACGGTGACATTCTCCATACAGCATTCATACTTCAAAGTTAATTCCTCAATGCAACAAAGGATGAAAATTTGAGCAACATTGAATGCATGTGAACAGATCTTTTAACCATCTACAACACTGTAGATGTTACAATCTTAGCAAGTGCTTATAATAATATAAGCTGAACCTCAATTTACTACATGTACAAATCAAAAAGTCTGATGATGTCCCTCCCATCTAGCATAGGCCTACCATAGTAGACCCCTCACTTACCTATCAAGTTGTGGAGTATATTGTAGGTTGTAGTACCATTTACAATCGTTTGTACTTTTGATAGTGCAACACTACAGTGCCTCCCATTATAAACTTGTGGACATTTATAGGGTCAGTGATATTCTTATTAAAACCGAACATTGTTTGGGTTCTCTAAAATTTTAACTGCGCTGCTGGTTTTCATATAGACATGCATGTACTGCTCTACTGTAAATTGTTTTCTTTGTAAGTATCTTTTTTTTTCCATTGTGGGGTATGGAGCGACATCTTTTTATAGAATACTTATGCACAATACTGAAAGGAAGTTACTGTCTTTTACCTTATTAAAGCAAACTCAAGATATGTGTAGCAATGATTCACAGAGACTTTGCTTGTACAGATCTTTTTTTTTTTAATTTCTTTTAGACTTTTTTTTTTTGGAGCAACTTTGTGCTTTGGCTGCTGTCAAGGCAAAACTACTTCACTCAAAAGATAAAGCCACCTGAGGCTTGTGTGGCTAATGTCAGATTTAATTTACATGACTGTCCCCGATTTTGGTCCAGTCTAAAAATGGGAAGTTAGTCATGAGTACTACTTTACACTCACATTGCTCCAATCCTCCTCGTGTAAGTTGGAGTTTGGGAGTGGGAAAGGCGGACAAAATTAACTCACATTGAGCATGTGTTCTGGTCCTCGGCATTGCTACTGAACTCACCTTCTACAGTTGTAAATGCAACCCCATTGATGCTCATACTTTTATACTGTAAAAGTGGTTTCTTTCGCGGTGGTTTTATTTTCGCGCTTTTCGCGCTTTGAGGTTGAACCGCAAATTTAACATCACGCAAAAATGTTTTGAACTCGTCGCTTGTACAACGCTATCATTACCGACCGCGAATTTAAACACACGCGAGAAAGTCCGCACCGATGGAAACCGCGAAAGTTTCTGTACGCGAAAGAAACCACTTTTACAGTACACAGCAGCAGCTTGTACTACAGTGCTAGTGAACAGGTCTTGAAAACAAACTAGTGAAATCATGGTCCTACTATATATAGATGTTTTATTATTGCTTTAAATTACTTAATCCATGCTCCTGATTCTGTCAAAAGCATTACAATATTATAAAGTGCTTTCCTGCTTTGATGTCATCATTAATACCGCCAACAGCCAGAATGGATAAAAAGACAGCATTTTGAAAAAAAAAAATCCAAAACCACAAGCGCAAAAGATAAATCTCTAAAATCAAGAAAATATTGGTACAAATGTACCATGTGCAGTTGTCATGTTTAAACTGGGAATCATTGCTCAAGCTATTTCGTTTGCAAAATACACAATCTCATACTATACAAGAGAAAGCAAGTATATTGGTATGTTGGTTGTTATTTGTAATCTAATTTTTCAAATTTTTTGCACACTGTTTCAGAGTAAACATGGACAGTAATAGCAGATGGCATGTAAGTATTACCATTAAAATAAAAAGAGTTGTCTTCCAGCTCTAATTGTTGATCACTTACAAAATTGTATCATGTTGCATATGCACATTTTTATGGTTTTGTGTAATACATTTATACTTCAACAAGAAAAAAGATTTGATAAACTAAACTGATCAATGATGTCACCACATGTAACAGAGAATGCATGGCAATCTTAATTTTTTTTTGATGATTTACATTGTATTGGTACTACAGTATGGCTTTCTAATATCATTATTTCTTTAAAATTGCATATCATTTAGAATGCTTGAATATCTTGGTACAATTCATTTGCTGTTTAGTTCATGTCACACCTGTAGGGTTCTACTGAAATTTAAACCTAGAATATTACTTTGATATCATCTTCAAAAAGTTCGAAATCAGAAATGCTCAAACTGCAGACTAAGACTCCGTTTACAGTGAGTGAAAAGGCTGGGCTCGACCGTGGCCTTCATTTCACTGTAAACGCACAAAAGGCCAAATGCGGTACCAAAATCGCCACGCATTTGGCCAAGCTCTGGAGGTACAATTGTAGTCTTGGCCGCGGCTCGGCCCGGCTTTTTCTCACTGTAAACGCAAACTGGGCCAAATGCGGTACCAAATTGCGACCGGTGCGCTCCCAATAACAGTTAAAGCAGAGCGCCACTACGACAAAATATTGAAAGGTTTGAATTAAAAGTCCGGGCCCAGCCCTCTACTGTAAACGGACAAAATTGCGGGGCCGAGTACCGCAATTGAGGCCGGGCTCAGCCTGGGGTCAGCCCGGGCTCGGCCCAGCCCTGCACTGTAAACGGGGTCTAAAACGCCACTCTGTGGCAAACTGGACCGCCAGAGGAATGACCTCTCTCCTCTTTTCTCAAGTGATTACTAAGACCAGACTAAGTGGAATTAATGTTCATTATCCTGTCAAAATGAATTACAGCCGACGGTATCTTACTCACTTCGGCAAGCCTCCAGATCTAATTATCCCGCAGTCCTCCCTCCTCAGGTAGCCCGCGAGCCCAACACTGCAATGAGACTCCCCCGACTGGAGGGTCAAAGGCTCGGGGGAAGGGGGGGAGATGAGAGGGAGCAAAGGATTGGGGACCATCCCGAAGAGTGACCATTTCCGAGTTACCAATCTCGGCCCTTTCCTGCCCCAAGATGATGGAATGAAACAAGATTTTTGCAACTGTTTATTTTTTCCCCAGGTTCTAAGGTGACCACAGCCGATAGTCATGGTTAACCTATTGAAGACTAGTCCCGAGTATCTGGTAGGAGTCCACGGGAAATGCCTGTTACAGCAAAATCAGGTCGTCCTCAATGGGTTAAGCAGCAAGAGAAAAGAGGAGTGGGAGCTTGGGAATCTTGAGCCATGGACCTACAGCTGTACGCGTGTGGTAGGTCCATGCTTGAACAAAGACTCAAACCCCCCCGAATTATATCTGCTCAGGCTCAATTCTTCTTTCAGCCTGTGAATCATGCCATTCACACACTCACAACGATCACTGCACAATGTCAACATGGGGGGGGGGGGGGGAGGGGGAATGTGCATGTCACATGATGATAGTACAGAGTGTACAATCATGTAGCTAAAAATTTGAGAATATAAAATTACCATAGCAACAGCGTCATCATATTGGGGTGTCTACCAATTTCCATGGAGCTATTCAAAAGTCCATGTCATCATTAGAGCAACATGTGCTATGGTACCCTGGACATAATCACTCATGAGGGAAGTTTGAGTCAGATTTTAGGGGAATTCACCCTAAATATTCCTGTGGATTAGGTGAATGCAGCAATAGTTGCAGCAGGCCTGAGTAGTAGACCACATCACTGAAGTTTGAGGAAATTGCACAACCCATCCAAAAGTGCATTTTAAAGATAATATAAAATTTTGGTACCTCAAAAGTTTCCCTGAGTTTCCTTGTCTTAGTTTGTGTTACGGGTTAAAGTACCTTTCATATAACTAACACTGTGAGAATTACTCGCCCCAAAGTGCTCTCATGTCTTAGTAATCATGCAATAATGGTTTCGTACCAGAGCAGAGCGGGCTCTGAAAAATTCGAACGAGCCATTAGTTTGACTTGATGCGGTACCGCGACAATCAATATACACGTATTGTACGAAACCATTATTGCATGATTCATGAGAGCACTTTGGGGCAAGTAAGTCTCACAGTGTTAGTTATATGAAAGGTACACATGTACTTTAAGCTGAAACACAAACTAAGACAAGGAAACTCAGGGAAACTTTTGAGGTACCAAACTTTATATTATCTTTAAACGTATTGGTACTATCTTGTCCAGGAATATAAGACTATATACACACACTGTAAATGTACAATTTGCAATGCAACAGGAGGAATACAATACATAAAATATAACAAGAATTTCACAATTTTTTTAAATGAAAAGTTCACATTCCTTTGACTTGTCACATACTTGTATGTGAAAGGGATCGCATAGTTTGGGTTGAGACCTAACTTCATATTTCTATCATTTTTTTTTTTTTTTAAATGAGATAACGAGAATCCTCTTTACGAAAGAGCATGGTGTAATTAATTCCAAGAGGGATTCAACGTTAATTTGATGAAAATTTGTTTTGAAATGGCCGAGACATTCAAACAGAGCAATATGAATAAAAGGTGGGACCCACCTTTTATTAGAATCGCTTTGTTTTACTTTGTTTTCTGGATGTCTCAGCCTTTCCAAAATCGATTTATAAACTTTGAATTCCTCTTAGAATTCTCGCTATCGCCAATGACGTAAAAAGTACCCGGATGTGGCTTTTTCGTCAAGATTTAGTGCACTTCGTAGCAAGGGCACTTCCGGCACGGGGCATATGCACAGCCCTAGCGTTCGTGTACCTTACCTATAGCGCCGCGCCGACCACGGATACTAGTACAGTACATGTATAAAGGCGGCTGTATTATGTACCGCCCGAGCCATGCCAGCAAGTGGCCAGGCCTGTCATACTCGTACACTGTAGCCCCGGCATGCATTGCCCTAGGAGGCCAGCCGCCTTATGCATTATGCACCACTGCATGCATAAAGCCAACACATACCGGTACAGCGTACTGCTTGATCATGCGATCGATGTGCACATCACATCTCTGCATACGCTGAAAATATGCTGGAAAATATTCACCCACCTGGATATTGTCATGGAATGCCCATCTTTTTCTTTTTTTTATTTGTTCTCTGACGAAATGTCGTGAACACAATCAGGAACGAACCGTGATCTCAAACTTATCCTGTCTCCGAAGCAACTTCTTCCAAGTAAGTACGTATAGGCACTAGGCCTACTACATAGAGCTGCATCGTTACAGCTCTATGGCCTACTACCACTACTAGTAAATCGCGCGTACTGCACTGTGGAGTCACCCGCAAACTTCACCCACGCGGCCACGTCACGTCTCGCATGCCAGTAAGGGTCCTATTTCTGTAGATTTTTTCATTTATTGTCTTGCGAATAACACATGGCAGCTTCGCAACAACAACCAATAGTTGTATTAACAGCAATTTCTTAAGAATGGAGAAATTCCAAATCATACAATGTATTAAAGCTGTAATTCAAGCCAGGAAAACAGGAAGTACACGTAGAATACAGTCGGTTGTGAGTGTACGAATAGTCACGTATCACGCGCGTACGAACGGAAGTGACTTTGCTACTGGATTATCCCATAATGCACCGTAAATGATGCTTAAATCAACATCCGAGTACTTTTTACGTCATTGGCGATAGCAAGAATTAACTTTGAATTCCTCTTAGAATGGTATGCTCTGTATCACTTTATAATGTTGGTTTCTTGGTATCTCGCAAAATGTTAAAGGCCCAATCCTCATCACCTTTTCTCTATCTCTTATTTATTCCTTTAAAATAACAACAACAATCCTCATCTCCACCAATACTATAACATCCCTTTAACGGTAATTTCTCCTATCTTCTGAAAGCAATAAAAGTATTAAAGTCAAGTCCTCTTTCATTATGCTTCAAAAATGAAGACATCTTGATTTCTCCTTTTATTTTCTTTTAATATTATCATTATCCTACTGTGGCATCACACATCTGTGAGAGTCTCCTCACCAGCTCTACATACAACTTGTAAAACCTGAATAGCAGTCATACCTTTAATATGAAAGTCTGACTGCCTAACTTTTGAAAAACAATCTGTACTACTGATAAAATTTTTTGCATTTCCTGAATTCACATTTGGGGTGAATTCCCTTTTAAATGAACACTCACAAGTGGAGCGGTACAATGTACGGTTTCCCTTCCAATATATGACCACAGGCAGTTTTCATCTGATATTTGAGGCAATGATATAACCATGTCAATGTGCTGCGCAAACAGGAAGAGTCAGAAATAGGTTTCCTTCCCATAAATGCTTTAGGACTATCTTGACAACTTCCTGATAAACCCATAACACTCAATAAACTTTTACTTCACATCACACATAGCTCCACAGACACTTTCGAAAGCTCGCTATCTATTGGCTGCTTAACATTCAACCACAGTATCAGAAATTCGACACGTCTGCGCACTGCACGATTTCCAATGAATGCACGTACCATCCATTATGGATACTTCTTTTCCTTTCTTTTCCATCCCTCCCCCTTCATCTGCCATTCCTATTGCCAAAAGGATGAGCCATTTCCTATTACATGGCTTTCGGAGCTTAAAGAGTGAGGGGGTGAGGGACGGGGTGTCCTAAAAATAGAAAGAATCACAAAAATAGACATACAGTACTGACCACTCACTGTTTAAAGAAAGATCGACGGAAAATAAAGAGACATTAGTAGAGGACACTGAAGAAGGTGAAAAATGGTGAACAGCAGACAATCCGTCAGGGGCTAAATAGGGGTGGAGTCTGACTGTCTGATTGGCAGCCAACTTTCTATCTTTGCAAAGTTTTAGCTTTCTCTACTGATTCCTAGTAGCTACATGTACACTAAATGCTTCTCAGACTTTCCCCAAAAATGGGATCTTCCCCAGACATGACATGGATTATTAATAGCTGATGTAGAAAAAAAAATGTTGTGAAAATGTGAAAAAAAAAATTCAGAGACAGTTTGAGAAAAACTTTCAGTTGTTCACAGAAGTGTACATTCCCTTTTAAAGGGAAATTCCAGTGCAGTTGAAAGCTAGTCTGAAAAGAAGGAGTAAAATTTTCGGACATGTTTCTGTTTCGTGGACAGTCGGAAAATCATGGCCCAGAAGAAAGCTATTCTCTTGCCTTTCCTTTGACCATATAGCTTCGAAATTTCGGCAGATGATAGACGATACATAAGACTACAAAATTATGCAAAAAACAGAAAACCTATAGTTTTGACCGATTTTGATGATCTGACTTCAAACTCGAGTCTCTCAGCTCAGCCGTCAGTGACTTTAGGATCCTTTTGTTGTAGCGGGTCACAAATATTCAAGTAGTGAAGTGATGATGTCATCCCCTCACAACTTGCCAAATAATATTCAATGTAGTGTGTACATAAAATGTTTGAATTTCCAAGTTCTCAAATGCAATTATGCCCCATTCTCATATCCTGAGAGTATCTGATTATTATTTTAAAGTTATTCATTAACCAGGAAGTACATCATGTTAACAATCCAATAATCAGTACCATTGATTTTTTTGTCATTTTTTTTTTTGGTACAGTGTATGATTGACGGAAAATTGTGAGGTAGTGACATCATCAGCTCACTCATTTTATATTCACATCAATTGTACAAGAACTGTTCTGCAGAAATTAGTGAAACTTCACAATTTCATAACTTCCCTAATTGTAAACCAATTTTGATCAAATTTTCACTGTTGTAAATTTGTAAGAATTTACTCTTTCTTATATCTTAGACGACTAACTTAATAGCTGGACTGGAATTCCTCCTCTTTATACAACTGTAATCTGTAACTAATCATCCAGACACAAACATAAATTGAAAGTTACTGTACCTGGTGATTTTGTCACAGAATTTCGCATTTTGCAATGGGCCTCTAAAAGTTATCTTTCATCCCAACAGCCACTACACACGTGTTAACATTCACATTTTAAAATACACAAATGAGGGCTATTTTTTCAGTTTAATAAATAACGTGTACAGTATATGTGTCATCTTGAAAAAACAGACCACAATGCCTTACAAGAGGAAAATGAAGGAGACACCAGAACAATATATATCATGGGATTAGTTCAAAGTACAATGTTGTATGTAAAATCAGATGACATACTATGTACATTGTACCTGGCACAATGTGCGTGCAAATTGCATGTAGTTGTATATAGTGGTATGTACACTTGGATCATTGTACACGTGTACACTGTAGCTTTGAATGCATCAGTATGCTGCCACAAAGTCAGGTATACAGAGTAGACTAGATACAAAAGGGCCCAAATGATTATACATAAAAGTCATAAAAGATACATCACTTGAGTCGACACTATTTAAACTGCCAATTCAATTGAGGAAATCACTAGTCAAAGTACACTTGGTACAGTTTGGTCAAAGTACAGTTCGACCTCGATTATCCGGCCACATCGGGACCGGCCCTCATCCGGATATTAAAAGCGAATTGGCCGGATATGGGAGACACAATAGTCCAAGCTACTGTCCCAGTGCACTGGGAGCTAGGCAGGTAGAATACCCCGCAACGGTGGTGTAATCTATGCTAGCCTGCGCAAAATTGTAGTCCCGATAGATCATGACTGCTTACAGACTTTTACAATGATGATGTGGTGTGAATTTATGTTAGTTCTGTCGGGAATATTGTAGGTAAATTGTGTGAGTTTTGTAGAAATTTTAATTGAGTTTAATGTCATTGTTTTTTCTCAATTTTTGGAGGAAAAAGAAGTCCTTCACTGCGTGAACGCGTCTGGATAATAGAGATTTCTGGATAAAAGGAGGCCGGATAGTTGAGGTCGAACTGTACACTGTATTATTGCTGCACTGCATGCAGATGACAGTCGGTACTGAATACTACATAATTTATGTTATCATGTCACCTACATCATACAAGTGTGGAAAATTTGACCACATTTGAAAAATAATGCCATCAAAACCACTATTCGGTAAAATATTAATTTCCACTGAGACTGCTCCCTTCCATGCTATAAAAAAACCCAGACAAGCCAATTAAATCATTGCCCTAGCAAATTATACGTCACGTAGGTGTACATGTACATGAAATATTTGCCGATATGCGACTCTCACAACAATTATACTTCTTCCTTTACTCGAGGACAAATCTATTAGGTCATGTTGACTTCTGTCTGCTAGGCAAAAGATTTTCTGAATTTGCGACATCCTCATCTGTGACCAATCACAGTATTACGAGATAAAGTTCTAACTTAGCAAACCCACGAGCCAAGAACACAAAAATGTCAAATTAGGCAATATTGATGACAAGTTGAATCAAATTTATATCCTTTCAAAAACGAAGTTTGATGTCTTACACCAGGGAGATGGGACTTTCTATTAAAAGTCCCATCTCCCTGGTCTTCCATCTACTGCCAAAGATAATGAGTGTTTTCAAGTTCAAAACTTTGGACCTCTTCTGAAGCATGGTGCTCCTACCATGTCTTGAGTAAACCTACAACTTGTACTTAAGTGTTTGAGTGAGTTATCCCCTATAGCTACATACTTAAATAACTGAATCCAGGCATTTACTTTTATCAAGGGCAATATTTTTCTCAATGCTGCATTGATCTGGTGGCTGCCTTTCATGCCTTTAATACCAGTTTATAAAGACTCCCCCCCCCCCTCCTTTTTTTTTTTTTTTTTGAAAAACACTATGGAATTTAAATAACTTTTAGGAGACAGGAAAATCAAATAATAAAACCAAAAGAAGAATGGTTATAATGCATGCAGCAACTTCACCAGGCTTTCATGGTGAGGGTTCATAATTATACCTCTCAATATCTGACATGGGGTACCACAAAGAAGCACGTTTTGTACAGCTGTACATGATGGACTATTGACCAGAAACCACTCATGGGCAGGCTGCAGAGATAAAAGCAACTGCAACTGGCTCTATGTACAAAATAAAATATGCAAAAGAAAAATAATATTGAACCAAGTGAATATTAATACTGCATTGTTACCCTTTATACTAAAATCAGTACATGAAAACACCCTCCCCCCCCCCCACACCTTCCACCTTTTGGCTTTTGGCATGACACAAGTATCGGCATGATACGAGTATCGGCATGACGCAAGTGGGATAACCATCTTCAAATATTTACAAGATGATCAACGTGTTGCAGACCTCCTTAACTCCCTCGATATGAAAGCATAATTAGCATCATGTGAAGCTGATAGAAAAAACATGCATGACATGATTATGATTGGGGGAAGGAGGGGGAAGGGAGGAGTACGGAGGGGATGGGGGGGAGAAGGAGATATTTAAAGGGGAGCAAAAGGGAATGGAGGGGTGGAGAAAGGGAGGGAGAGGGGAAGGGGATCCTACACCATATGAAAAGAGATGGGATAGGGAAAAAGAGGGGGAAGAAGAGGGAAAGAGGGGGAAGAAGAGGGAAAGAAGGGGGAGGGGGGAGAAGGAAGGGAAAGCATCTAGAGAAAGGTAGGGGAGGGAGAGAGAAGAGAAGGGATAAGGGGAAGGGATGGGAGGGAGGAGGAGAGGGAAGGAAAGTGGAAGGGCTATTAAAGAATGGGTGGGGGAGGAAAAGGGAGGAGGGGTGGGGGAGGAAAAGGGAGGAGGGGTGGGGGAAAGGGAGGGGGAGGGGTAATGGAGGAACTTGGGGTATAGGGAGCAAGCAGGGAGACGGATTAAGGCATCTTCTGCCAAATTCAACTGGAGAATTCAGAGGCATCACTCCGAGGCTGTTACATCATCACAGGCTTTAAAGGGCTTTTGTCGCAGGAGAAAACGCATTCAGCGAACAAGAGAGGCGGAGGGCGTGTTGTGCTCGGGTCTAGCCCCCGATTCCTGTGAGATCAGCCGAGTGTCTTGCAGGAGGAAGTGACATTTTAAATGTGGATCATGGTCCAAAACTCTGAACACATTGGCACACACAGTAAGAAGTGAAATCTGAGTGCCTTTCAAACATCTTCAATTTCACAAGATGAAATGGGAAATGCGTCTTCGGTAAACGCCTTTAAAGTAGACTTTGTGAAGTGCTAATGCCCTTGTGTTACTCAGCAAATGCTTTTTTCTTAACATTGCACAAACATTATGACTGATAAGACTTCACACGTAAGACAGTTTAGAACAGGATTTGAAGGGGCAATAACTCCAAACTATTCAAATAGTACTGTAAAAGCGACTATATTTGCGAGGATTTAATTCTTTGCCAATTCTGCAAATCGCTGTTGGGCCGTGCATGTACATGTAACAACATGCGAAACTATTGTGAATGGACGGGCATTAGTGCATCTACCATAGCCTCGATGTCGAGCCGCAAAAACAACATATCTCGTGAAATGTCTGTAACCTCCTCATTCACTAAAACTATCTGTATGCGCGATGCGTCAGCTTTTAGAAGATTGAATTATTAGTCACCAAACAATTAATGATTCACTCTGACAATTATTCTATCATATTTTGGCTATCACGATGATTATCAAACATTTGATAGAGGTACACTGCAACAAACCTGCCAGCACGAGAAAAAGCAAAAGAAAAACTAACATTCATGGAATCTTCTTTCAAATTTGTCTGATTTTGACACCCCTACTAAAGTTTCATTATTGCTTCAGCAAAAGAATACAAAGAACTCTTTATTAAGTCTGTTGTAACCGTGAACTTCAAGCAGATAAAGTAATATGTGTCATCTGCAGCATTAACCTTGTACTTTCAGTAAAGACAGCACTGATGTGTCTGACACCAGCAAATTAACTTGCAGGCCTAAAGTGGCAGTGATTTGACAAGAAGTTTGTGCTATTCTCAATCGCTCAGACATAAATAATCTACTGCTGTTCGACCCACTGGCTATAAAATGAGCACTCTGTTCATGGGAGGTTTTAAATTAGCACCGATGAGATGACTCAGTTCTTGATTGTGGGATGGATGGATGGATGGATAGATGGACAGACAGAGCGAGAGAACAAAAACCTTGTCACAGTCTTTGTACTTGTATGCATCATGATCGTAAGAACATGTGTGACTTTTCCATCACATATTTTATATTGTCACATACAGTATACACTGTAGTCAGTTTTCCTGGAAAGCGGAGGAAGGATTTTCAAACAAGTTGATTTATTTGCCATTCATCACAAACTTAGGTAATTAAAATTGTATGAATATGCTGTAGAGTACACTGTATGTCCCAAAAAGAATTACAATCGGATTTTCAGAAACTCCAACCCAAAGAACCTTCTGATCTGGAGATTCTCCCGCCTTAAACCCCTAGCAAACGGGAGACTCCAAGTTGATGTACAAGTACGAAGCGCTAAGTTCCTAGATTTCTAGATGCTCTCTGGTGCTATCTAAGGATTATTTTTTCAACATACGATAGCAATAAGTAAGAAATCCTTTCCAACGGGAGACACAGTGCCAGGGCGGGAGAAATTAAATCTCAAGCGGGAGAACTGGAGATTTTGCAAAAATGGGTTTTCGGCGGGAGAGTTGGAGTCTCTGGATTTTCGCATTGAAAACTCCCAATATGATCACACTGTCTAAATTGTACATGTACTTGAGGGTCTTAAAATATAACATCTTAGCTATATTTCGCAGAAAACCCCATTCAATTTGGTTACACGGTCACAGAGAAAAGTGGCTTGTCGTATAAAAAGCATGTCATGAGTCTGATTCTTCCAAGTTTAGCACTTGGATGCTCAGAGATTGGACTGTGAACACAATGGACAGAACTTGGAGGGAAGAGATTCCTGACATGCTCTACAAAATTCTTCATTTCTCTTTAACCACAGAATCAAATCGAAAGGGGTTTTATGTAAGATGTGGGCAATGAGTTATAGTTTCATACCCTGAAATTGTATTTGGATTGATTAACTATTTTTAAAGTTATCATTGCGGAAGGTCCCGTTGTAATTCTCTTTTTTATTGGGGGGGGGGGGGACTACATACGGTACTGGTTTTAATGGTACACTGTATTTCATCAGAACTACATTGCAGATTGACCGTGCTCAGTGTCCTGATTAAAACTGCCTATAATCACATCCATTATAGATGCCAAGATATTGGCATCTTTAATGATTACAAAAATTGTATGCTAATAAACTGACATTGAGTGACAATGGTATTTTTCTATTTTTATACCTTCAATTACAACCAAAATGGCACAAAGTGTAACAGCATCAAGATTGACTGTGTTCATCAATGTCAATGCACATCCCATACAATGTACATGAAGATGCCTACACGTACATGTAGTAATTGGCATCTTGATTATGGTAATGTTATGTTTATACTGACAATAGCATTCTTAATTTGTCTTGAACGTGTACAAACCCACACATTGCCCAAGATACATGTACTATTATACAACATGTACACAGAATGCATAATGTACACGTATCTGTACATCTACTTGTAGGTCAGTCTGGTTTTCTTGTAGTTTTTTTTTTTTTAATGTTCCCTAAGCCTGAATATGCTCCAATCACACACTCATGATAATAATGATAATAACAATAATAATAATAATAATAATAATAATAATAATAATAATAATAATAATAATAATAATAATACATTACATTTGTAATGCCCTTAATACAAGGCGCAAAGGGAAAAGACGAAAGGAAAAATGAAAAACGAGAGATAACAGATAAGTCAAAACACAAGTAAGAACAATATGACGTAATCATATTAACAAGCTTAGTGTGTATACTGGAATTCAAATCTCCAGACCTAATTAAAAAAAAATCACCTACAAATCAATAATATAAAATGCAGGAATGAATAGCATTTCTAATAAACAAAGAACAGATTATTATACAAATGAAATAAAGGGAAAATTAAAACCAAAATAACTCATTGTTCCACACAGTATCAACTTTAACAGAACATGTCCATGAGAGTAGAGTGAAAAATAATGAGTCAACCTACCATTAAATGTTTCACACCCTCCAATGGTTAACTCCTCGTATTATTTCCCCCATCGCAGGTAATCCATTTTAGTTCTCGCTGTGCTTCCTTTCTCTCTCCCTCTCCCCCCGCTTGGGGAACACAAGACGTCGGGCAGAGTGTACGCAAAGGATTGCTGTCCCTCCCCGCTATAGCGAACCCACACGGAAGCCGGGAGCTCTCTCGGTATCACGTCTGGCTCGCGGCGAGGCTCCCTCTCTCTCTGACACTTGACAAGGCGAGGCGAGGCATTCCCTCCTATCTCCAGCTATATATCACATCATCTCTGAGTCACCCGCAGCGATGTTTACCAGAGATCCGTTATCATGCTTCGGCTGTGGTGGCTGCCCACTCAGGCAATAGTCTAGATTTCTAACAGCAGATCTGAGAGTGTGTTTGTGCATGTGTGCGCACAAAACTGCGTGTCTGTGTATTTGTGTCGGTGTGTATATCCCATGGGAAGATGAGGAAGAGTCGTATCTGCGATGTCTTTTTTTTTTTTCTCCAGCAGACAGGTTCCTCTTTGAATGAGGGGGTGCAATCTGTGGAGAGATGAAGAGAGAGGCAGAGTTGAAAATCACATAATAATTTATATCATAAACCAAAGAGATTTTTTTTTTTAATAGTCAAAGCATCATGTTTGTATTTTCGGTGACCACCTCCTACCCATCTAAACATTTACATTGTATCTTTTCTGACAAGGTTCCCCTGGCCTCCCTTCCCCCAACCCCTTAATGCACAAATCATAATGTAGCAACACTTTATTGCAATGGAAACAAGATAGTGCTCGAAATGGCTGCTAAATTGATACAGATGGAGAGAGAGACAGAGTTGAAAATCACATAATAATCTATATCACACACCAAAGAGGTTTTTTTTTTTTTTTTTTTATAGTCAAAGCATCATGTTTGTATTTTCGGTGACCACCTCCTACCCATCTAAACATTCATCCTTTCTGACAAGGTTCCCCTGGCCTCCCCCCCCCCCCACCCTTTAAATGCACAAATCATAATTAGCAACACTTTATTGCAATGGAAACAAGATAGTGCTCAAAATGGCTGCTAAATTGATACAGTGGGGGAATATATTGTAAGATCTGCATCTTCTAATCTATGAGTGGCGTGTCTGTTAACTGTTGCTCGTTTGGAGGCACGAGTGTAGCGCTCTTCTTCATAATGATCATCAGGGCCTGCGCTGGCAAAGGAAAAGTGGGGGTGACATAATCGTAACATGCTTAATTGAGGTGGGCCCACGCGGAGTTCATTTCAACCATCGAGGAGCAATCTGAGGTGGGGGATATTAGCAACAGAAACTTGATAACTTCATCGCATAATTCAATTTTCCATCTCTGCTCCCCATTCGTAGGCAAACACACACACACACACACACACATACTCTCTCTCTCTCTTTCTTTCTCTCTTTATTTTCATGTCATGTGCCATGGATGTTTGCTGTTCACACACTTTGCTCCAAAACAATCAACAAAATTCAATCCTAATTTCCATCACTGTCAGGCAAAAGGTCAGTGTCAGGTTCAGTGTCACATATTTTTCAAATACAAACAAGAAACATACAGCTTTCTACAATTACCTAACTGGAATTCAGGTTGTTTTAATCATTAACTCTTTTTCCCCATTGGATTATGTTGTCCACACTACAAAATTGTATGTTGATTTCATCATCATGTCTGGATGTAATAGTAATTTAAAGAGCAATTTTTCCCTGAAGCATTGTTTAAATTAAAAGTGAACTGTAAAGCAACTTCAAACACACATAGCTGACATGCTTACTATACAAAAAACCCAACTATTTCTAACGTGACACAAATTTAAGAAGTGCAGCGTGCCACATGCAATGAAACCGATGTTAGGTATACTGCGAGATTTGCGCACAGGTGTTCAAATAATTTGTAGGAAGTAATGCAGTATCTTAACCGGTGTCACACTTGACCACGAACTTGTTGCTACCAGTGTTCACAGGGGCCAACTAGCGATGACACTTTGCAGGTGCCCTCATAAGTGATCATCCTGCATGCTAACCGCAAGATTTTGTGTGGTTAGGATCAGAGCGGTGCTCTGACTTTAAGTTAGCTACAATGTAACTAAAAATGTTCCATTCACACAACCCCTAACTTACAGACTTTACAGGCCCTTGAGGTAACGTCACAACCGAGGTTTAAATACTGTATACTAATGTTTCGCAAGGTTTTTATTTTCACGAATTCGTGAGTCGGGTACTAACATCCAGAGGTCAACTCCCAGCTGTTTCTGGTTTCAGAGAAAAGCATGTACATCACTTGTGTTTTCTACCCATTATATGTGTGTGAATGATGAAAGCATGTTTGGTGGTATGCAGTTGACCTTTACTTCCCTGTTCAAATGGCGCAAATCAGCTGTGAAGTGACAACACTCGAAACACGATTGTGTGATGGTTAGATCAATTAATTTATTGCGTTTGCGTTTCAAATGGCGTTTTAAACTACTTTTGTAAACACCAATATTATAGGAGACATTGTATGCACATGTGCACTGCTTAATACCAGAAACATATGAATGAGAAATCTACACAACGAACTATCACAGTATTTATTACTGTGGCATTTTGCAAATGGGAAAGGCCCATACAAATTACCAGGCAATATCAAATGCCAGATACATCGTATGTGAATGCATCTAGTGACACAATCAAATTTGCCTTTGGTCCCAGTGTCATGCTTGCTCTTGCACAAGTTAGTGCATTTTCTTTTGCTAAATTTGGCACAGGCTTGGGGAACATACCAAAATGAGTTCAGTACCATGTGACTGCGTATAGCCTATTGATGACGCCTCGCAGACGCGAACACAAGATGAAAGGACGTCAGGTTCATCTGTTCTCTCATACAACCCTATCTCACTTCTGCTGAACCTATCATGGCTGGCACACACCAGGGATGTAGAGCAGGCAAGGCAGTCTAAAAATACATACCCCGATAATGAGCCCACATCTTTTAATCATCTATTTCAGGAAATGCACACCCCATGTGCATCTTGTCTATTAAAAAAAAAAAAATGCATATAATACCAAGGGGAAGGGGGGAGGGGGTAGGGGATGATTATTACAATCATGCAGGGTACATTGTACAAAGAAGGGCTCCTACATTGTAATTCTCAGAAATCTGAAGTTGCTTAAAGGGATGGTACAGTATTGGTGAAGATGAAAATTGGGCTTTTAACATTTTGTGAGATACCAAGAAAACACTTGTGATATAGTACAGACCATACCATTTTAAGAGGAATTCAAAGTTTATTTGATGAAAATCGGGTTTGGAATTACTGAAACATCCAAAAACAAAGTAAAACAAAGCAATCGTAATAAAGTGTGGGTCCCACACTTTATTAGAATCGCTCTTTTTTGGATATCTCAGCCATTTCAAAACCAATTTTCATCAAATAAGCGTTGATTTCCTCATAAAATTACATGCTCTTTCATATTTCTTTAGAGGTTTCTCATTATCTTACAAAAAAAAAATGTTGGAAACCTGAAATTAGGTCTCATCCAAAACTATACAAGCCCTTTAAAGGGGAATAATCAAAACCAAAATGAATGGACAGAGTAAACATAGCAATATCAGTAGAACATATCAGTGAATTACAAATGTAGAACTTTTAATTGTTCAAATGTTATGAATTTGTAAAGTTTCGGTGCTGCCATATCTGGCTGAGAAGACTACAACAGTTTGTGATGTCACACAGGGCCAACAACATAAAGAAAATTATTAAGAGAATTCCACAAAATGTTGTATTTTGTGACAACAGCACATTCCCTCCTCCTGATACTGACACACTTGTAATGTTACAGGGTAATTCAAACTGAAAGTGTCAAGTCGAGTGCTTTTTCAATTTATGCTAGAAAATGAAAGAACACGAGACAAAATCGACATTTTCATTAGATACATTCTAAAGGTATTCATCTGATGATTACATATTGCACTATAGATTTTATTTCATAATTAACTTGTAACCATCTCCTGCGAGTGAGATAAAAAAATGAAGATGACATGACAGAGTTGGGACACTATTGGCTTCTCCGAGTACTTGGTGGCATTTGACAATAAATTACTATAACAGATACAGGCTTCTTCTTTTTTTGTATACTTACTGTAAAAGTGGAAATTTTCGCAGTGTTGAAATTTTCGCACATTTCGCGCAACCAGAAACTAGCATGAAAATAAAAACATGTGAATGTTTTTGCTTGCCATATGTTCCTGTGCGTGATGTCTTGATTCCGCGGATGTGAAAACACGCAAAACTCTTCTTACCCGGCCAAGCGCGAAAAATTAGTCACGCGAAAATATCCACTTTTACAGTAGTGCTCACCTGTGAATCAATTTTTCAACACTGTACGATTTCAGTGGCAGTGGCTAATCACACCAGTCAGTCAAGGTAAGATATGATAAACTGCAATACTGTCGCTGCACAAATTGTAAACAATATCTTCCTCTTGTCCTAACTGCGCCACAGGCGAGAATGATTAATGTTTCTATTTCCATCCAGGGACAGCTAGGTACAATGCACGAGGAAACATAACAACTCAGATTGGAAGCACAACGGCATAAAATATCTTCAACCATGGACCTAGCAAATAATTGCTGTTAAATTTGTCTCTTTATCTGCAAATTGAGGGCAGTAAATTTCACAACTCAAAGTGTAGATACGGTTCCTCTGCTAGACCTCTGTCTTGAAAAATATCGGCTAAATTATCATTTTTTCAATTATCAATCATGCAGTCGCTATGTTGAAAAAAACAACAACATATTTTTAATCAGCATGGAAACATATACGGTGTGTGAATGGGGCTACATGCAGTTTGTTTATCAAAGAAGACTGTCTTTTTTTTTCAACACCAGCCTACCCCAGCAGGGCCTAACCCAGCTGAGATAACGGTAGCCTAATTTTTTCACACGATCTGACTCAGTGTCACGCCACGGGCCGCTTCTTTGACATCTCGGGTAGTGTGGCTGCCATCCGATCAGGGTTTGGCGTAATCACTCACAGCCTCCACGTCCCACGAGGCAATCTCCGAGACCTCACTCCAAACCAGAAGAGAGACCTGGGAAATCCAGGCTGTGATCTTTGAGCCGAGACTAATTCTGCGTACATGTTCCCTGGGCAGGGAGGAGGGGGACAAAACATGGAAGCCGTAGCACGGGGATACCATATAGTGGGAAGGCTGGCCCAGCTTGGAAATATTAGAGGATCCCCGTAGCAAATTGTGTAACTGTGTGTGGCTTTATCGCTAATCTCTTTGGCAGTACACACACAGCGGAAGAATCTCTGTTGGAGTCCACCATTACCGATGATCGCATGCTTCGACACATTCGCTGACCACCAAGACGGGGCCCTATTCGTTGTTTTCGAATGTACCCCAGTCAGCAGCAGATGAACATTGATCCACTCACGTTTCCTCATGAATACAATGGGTCTCAATACCTACTGTGTACATTGTATCAAGTTGGTATCCGAATCGTTACAGCACGACTCCACACTATAGTATTTATAAACTTTTTCTTCTTTTGTAAGGCAGCCTGTTTGGGCCACTAAAATCTAATCTGAAATTTTTGTGGCCCAAAATACCAAAATCAAAGTAGAGAGTATGGAAACCCATTTTGAATTCTAGGTCTTTGAATTTAATAACCTTTTAAAAGTTTGTTGACCCAACATCTATTCCTAGTGGCCCTTGGCCATCGGTCCACTGCAAATGTTAAACCCCGATTACAGCATACAAAATGTGTACCGGTAGTAGCAGAAGATTCAAGTCATGTGTAACAGTGCACACAGTAACCATATTTGTACATTTTACATTTTACAATGCTTACTCCTGGCTACCATACCCTGTACAGTAGGTCTTGTTCCACACAACTCTAATGGTATACATCCAGTCTTGAAGAAAGACTATTATCTTGTTCATTCGCTTATTGCTGAAGAGCTGGACATCCACACATGTACATAGATGAGCATATGTTTCCTTTGCCTGAACTTGGGCACTTTCATAAAAACATTATACATGTACTTGCAGGTGCACTCTGGACATGAATATTTCCTGTACGCACCAGAAAAATTCTGCAATACTTGACTAAACACGCAACCCTTCTCTGCCCTTCACGGTATGAAAAAACAAAACAGCAACATTAGAATGCAAACCTCATAATGTCATCAATACCTTGTTAATCTATGATACCATCTGCATGAACAGAACATAAACATACAAACTTTGAGATGTGCAGACACCACTGTACATCAGGGAAATGAAAGCCAAATATATTGTTATGTGGACTGAGTGAATGCAGCAATTTTCAGTGTAGTTTGTGTGGTTACAATGTATGTGTGCTCAGGTGAAAAGAATTTGTGCCGTCACTACGTGATCATGATGGCGGACAGCCAATCTGCTCAGAAAGGTTGACCCTCTGGGCGGCTTCTCTGTTCCTAGAACTTTGGTCGAGCTTGCTCAGCTCTTGTTAAAAGCTACTCCGGAAAGAATGCAAACAGACCTTCTCAAAACTATCACACAGTGACACCGAAAACTCTTCATACAGTACATTTAAGAACTTCTAGTACTGCAATCGGGTGCTGTTTGTTATTCCGGAGGGTCGTTAATCCAAAACACACAAATTCCCTATACCTAGAGGTTCGTTAATCCGAAAATGAAAAAGGGTTTGTTGATCCAAACATTTGTGGCGTTATTCCGAAGGTTCGTTATTCCAAAGATTCGTTAATCCGAAAATGAAATTCGGAACAATGAACCTTCGGAATAACAAATCTTCGGACTAAAGAGCCTTTGGAATAACGAACCTTCGGAATAACGAGCTGTAACCCTGCAATCAGGTGGCCTAAATAATCATTCTGAGATGTCCATGTACTTGACATGTTCAATGATTTCTTCGTACTGTAGGAAGTTATGCAACTACTTTGATGCAGCTACAGAACGGAATGTTCAATTTGTTGTTTACATAGCGATCAGCAAAACGACTCACAAGGAGACTTGTTTAAATGTCCCTTAAGCCCTATTCAACTCTTTCTCTAAAAACAATGTTTTCAACAAAAACAAAAAAAAGGCATGATTACAGACAAGTCTGAAACCTCTCCTTGTGTCATCTTGCCCATTTTCATGCGACTTTCATGTTCTGCTTGGATGACAGGGAAGCTCTGAAACTGAAACTTGTCAGTACGTGCTATTAAAGTCATGACAATCACGAATGTATAAAAAATGGCTTTACCCTCCTCATCTGATACATCATTTTAGTGTAGCAGAACAAAGCAATCAATAAACTGGCATCGATCAGATCATCTGAACGATTCGAAACCTAGAAACTTCATTTCTCTGGTTTGGTACTGGATGTTTCCCATTAATAATCATTGGCAGTGTTTTGTGGTGTAGAGTCAAAATGATGATAAAGATTGCTTTTATATGAGCTCTTCTGTGGTTACAATTGTGCATCTGGTTTGTTTCAGTGGCAGAACTTTGGAAAAGAAAAGCCTCTTAATTCAATAATTGCTAAATTTTTAGAAAATTATTATTGCCAACACATTTCAGGAGATTAGAGTTACTGTTTTCCTTTCAACGATTAAACTGCTTACCTCTAGTAATACTGCACAAAATTCACATCGTTTCCACGTAGATTGCACATTGTATCCCACTGGTACTACGAGTGGTAGGCCTATACACTCCTAACCTTTACATCACCAATAGGCACAGAGTGATTGAGGCATGGTATACGAGGCTGATTTAGTTTGACTATTAAACAATGATTTCTGGTGACATCACCCATTCCTGACTTCCAAACCAATAAAAATGTCACTCATCGTCTGGACGACTGGGCTCTGGACTTGTGACTCACAATGAGAAAACACGTTCAAAGTATTCAGCTGTAGACACTGGCTAAATCTTATGCATGCCACCAGCTTTTGCATTCTGACCACTTCCGCATGAGTACTGGCCCTACAATGTTGAATAATTTCTCTTCAGAATCACTTCTTTATCTATGTCATTTATATCATCAATTTCATGGCCATGAAATTGATGATTAGATAAAGAAGTGACGGGTCAGCATTTTGTAATAGGATAATATGTCCTACTTGTAAGTGATGTAGTGGATGTATGCGAAGGGGTCCGCATACACTGCGGTAGACTGAGCACGTTGGAAGATACAGCACAGTAAATCAGTGTAGTCATGTAGCTCTTTCCAGTACTGCAGCCATACAAATGTGCAGGAGTTCCGACCAGCACATTATTCACATTAATCATACATCAAATACAATCATAAATGATGATTGCAGAGCTATCCAGCTGATAAATGAACTCTCAAAAACAGGCACACTCCGCACTGATCCTATTAACCCGTTGAGGACGGTTTGATTTTGCTACAACATGCATTTCCCATAGACACCTGCCCGAGTATACTCGGGACTCGTCCTCAACGGGTTAAAATTCTTCTTCTTTTTTTGCATGTCTTTCTTTCTCTCTTTCTCTTGCCCCCCCCCCCCCCCCCTCTTTCTTTGATGCCTTTTCTCTCTATTCCTTTTCTTTCAGCTATCATAACAAAGGTGTATGAAGAATCTATGCCTGCAATGCTAGTCAGCATCACATAATGGGGTACTACCAATGCCAAGACAGGAATTACAAACTGTACAAAGCAGATTACACACAGTGAACACCATAGCATCTCTTTTAATGTGGCATCCAAGGATACATCCCGTTTAATCATCCCTGAAAGTGACAGCCAATCTAGCCAGCAAAAATCAATTCCGATGCATTCCTTCCATAGATTATCTGTTCTCTTTTGGCCGTCTTTTCCCTGGTAGCATACATGTACACACATACATGTATTTACGCACACACGGAGTGTACATTGTACGACAGTTTGTACCATTGAAAAGTCCTATTCCGAGGTCTGACCGCTGACTTCAACAAGTTCTCATTTACAGGTGCGTCAAGATCTGTGGGGTGTGAGTCATGGAGAGAGGACCAAGGGGGGAAGGCGATATTGGGGTTGAGAACATGAACAAACATCGCTGGTGTCTCCAGCTACTTGACAGTCACATCGTGTCTGACATGGAGGGCATTGGAGAGGGAGAGAGGGGAAGGAGGGTATTCTTCAATGCAGTGCCAGCCGTTGGTTTCATTCATCGCAGCTCTCCCCCCCCCCCCCACTCTCTGAGATTGAAAATACTACAGAAATTTGTAAAATTATTGATAAAAGGCATTGATTGATTGACTGATTGATGTTTTAAAAGCATGATAGAAAGCTATAAACACAGTACATAAAGATGTAGTACTTTGCATGAACAATGTATTCAAACAAAAAGCAAGATAATTATTGCTACAGCAACAAAAAATCATAGCAGGTTCATTATCAAACCTGTTGAGGACGCGCAGACTTTGCTACAACACGCATACTATATCCCGTAGACCCTTGCCCGAGTAGGCTTTACTCGGGACTTGTCCTCAATGAGTTTCAAATACCAACTTATCAAATACAGGTATACTGTTTTTTATACTTTTATTTTTATTGTTGTTGTTTTTTTTAAGTTAAACAAAGCTCTGTTTGAACTCTTCACCATGGATTTTCAATGTAAAAACAGGATATAAAATGGATTTGGTCTTTTGAAAAGCTATCTTGCAATACCGTACAATATTGTTCTGGTCTTCTGGTCCTTTTCACTGACCCTGCCATAAACACAAACACGATGCAATCCAAGCCTTGTGAGTCACACACACACACACACACACACACACACACACACACGACCCTGCCATATAACACAAACACAATGCAATCTAAGCCTTGTGAGTCACACACACACACACACACACACACACACAATAGACTCAAAAGGAAACTACACACCGATTATGTGGTTGCATATCATGATGTATTATCATCTATTACACTTATAAATTTAAACCTCGCCTTGAGATGATGCATCATTTATTCTGACCTGATTTTAATAGCTTTCACTGGCCAGTCATGTGATCCTCATGTTTTCAATGACACTTTGTGACATGTGACATTTTATTTATCTATAGACAAAATTTAATTTCTTCTCATGGTTTTGTTACGTTCTGTGACTTAAACCTTCAATAGCTAGAGAAGGAACTGGATCATCATCTCACCACTGAAACTAGAAAAGCACTCAGAGGGTGCAGATCTTCGCCAAGCAACCAACTTGTAAATTCCATCCGTTCATGCATACAATCTATTTCCCAAGATAGAAGTCTTTTGCTTTAATACGTCATTGCACGGCACCTTATGCCGGAGCAGAGCATGCACTTTAGTGCGCATATGTATACACACCTCCAGTACGCACAGCTTGAACCCCAAGTTCGTTGACCTTACAGTACAATATATGCAAAGATGAAAATTCTTCAAAAACCCATAGAAATTCCTGGATCATCCCCAAGATTGAATGAGGTGTTCCTTGAGTCAATATTGACTTTACATGCAAGTTTCATTTATTCCATACACAACTTTTTGAGTTATTTTGCCGACAGACAAACCTACGCCGATGATCACTTTAAATACAGAGGTTGCCTGTAATAAATGCATAATACCCCATTTTAACACTGTAAATTTGGGCATAGGAGCGCTCCTCAAATGCTTCCACTTGTAAAATGCAATCGTATGTCATGCCCCTCTGAGTTTGTTAATAAAGAGAATAGAATTGCATTCACAAAGACAAAATAGCAAGATAATGGTGCTGATCCACATCTCGAGATTTTTTTTGTGCCAGTTCAGACGTACAGAAATATCTTGCTAATTGCCAAACACAAGAATTTGTCGGCCAAACTGTGCATGCTCGAAATCTACCAAAATGGTGACCCTTGCCCTCTACGTGTTCGCACACTGTTCAATCATGCATGTTTTGTATGACAGGCCAAAGAGTTTCTAGATATTTTCCTACAGTATTCACACGCGTGCTTGAGTCTGAATTATCACACTATTTCTCAAATTATCAAAATAATTCCAAAATGATCCCAATGCTGATCGCACAATGTGTATGTACTATATAGCGGATCTTGATATTTGGGATCGCGATGCAAATTACGAGATTTGTATCGTACTATTTGCATTGATAATGTGAATCCCATTTAATACTAAAATGTCATGGTGACCTTCATGTTCATGGGAAACTTCTACACTGTAGCATGAATTGTATGCATGGCACATGCCGCATACCACTTTCAGAGCACTCTAAACATAGGTGACTGTTTAAAGAGAGTTTACAGCACTCCAGAAAAACTCCAGAACCAGCGCGTCTGTCTTGAAAGGGTCATATGAAGCTTTAGAGTCTTTCAGGTCCTGATTGTCTGTTCATACTGAGTTTCTAAAGAGGACGTGCTTCAAGAGCGCTCAGAGCACTCTTTTATGCCCTGTATAAATGGGGTAATAGAGGTTTTATTGCAGGCACAGCATACTTTTACTGCGAAAACAATGTGACAGTTTTATTACATCATAGACCTGTATATTCTCAAGTTTTGATAGGATCTATCAATTTGACTGACACTTATTAAAAAGCAACTGGTACAGTACCAGGCTGCAGACAAATGTACACTGTATCACAGCTTTTACAAAATAAACATCACATGTTTACACAATTTTACAATGTAGGTGTCCTTTAATAGAACACAAAAACTTGGAATAGTACACCTGTAGAAGCACAATGTAGTGCCTGAGTCACGTTGACCTCTATGCTGCATTATCATGAAAGCTTTGAAGTCACATCGCACAATTCAGACAGGCATGGTCATTGGATATCACCAAATGATATTCACAAACGAACGTAGTAACGGTACACATTTTCATTCAAGCTGTAAGCTGCTGTTTGAAAGTCTGTGAGTAAATACAGCAAATTCAGAAGCAAGGGCTACACTTGCACATACAGTGTAGGCTACCAACAGCCACTGAACAATTCGCTAGATACCATCCACTCTTGCATACAAAGAGGCATTGCCAAGTGTAATACACGTAAAGCCTACACGTAAACTATGGAACAGGCAGTGTGAGTGAACTGTCCTCTGGAAATACTTGCTACTGTATGCCAAAGCTCTGTGATAAATGATACTTTCAGAAGGTAATACATTTTGCTGAAAACAGCACTTGTGACCTTTATGGAAACTTCTACTTTCCTATTAAACCTTGTTCCCTCCAACAACTTGTATCTAGACAGTGCTTCGTCCCCCCTCCCATGGTAGGGAGCTTTCAATTTTTAGCTCTTAATGGTGCGATCTGTTGCATACTTAGGTGACTATTTTTTACTTATTTTGAAAGACAAAAGGAAAATTGCGATGCGATGCGTAAGAAAAATGGGTGCCATGCGTGAGATCGTGAGACGGACCCTAAATGCGTGAGTCTCACGCAGAATGCATGAGACTTGGTAGCTCTGGTCTTGTGACTTTTGAAAAGCGACCATTAATTTTTGTCTAAAATGTGTGCCCACTCACGTGTGACTGAACAGATTGTTCTCACCTTCACACAAGAAGTTTGTACTAACAGGTCAGTAAGTGTCGGACTACCCCTGGCAAATTATTTTGCTTTTAAAAAACCTATTCATTAAAAAGTTATGCCTCTTTGTTTGTTTGTTTGGTGGTTGGTTGTTTGTTGTTTTTTTTTTTTTTGCTTTTTTTTTTTTGGAGGGGCAGGTATTCTTTTGTTCAGTGTGTGTGTAGTGACCGTGCACCTCAAAACGAACATACACATGTAAAGTCGCACACACTGATTTTGCGTGAGGACTGAAAATAAGTGAAATGGGTCAACCTAGCCGAACTTGACTTTTTCATATTTTCTGAAAGAGCGGGTCTTCTTTTACATTATGCTAAAATTTGGTATCATAAAACGGGCAGGAAAGTGTGTTTTTTTAGCAGTTTATCTCGAACATTTTTGGTAGAATAGTGTGATTAGGTGTGTCTTTAGAATCCCTTTTTCATTTCTGAAAAACCTTGTCCACACTCTTCACTTTCAACTCTAATAACTTTTGAAAGGATAGTGCTACTGCTTTGAAAGTTGGCATTAATTATGGACAGAATGTGTGAATGAGGCATGCTTAATTTCAGTTTAATCTGATAATCCCTTCATTGTTGTTACTCTGGTGGTTTACTTCCTGTTTTTTGTCCCATTCATCGCACAGCCAGCATGGTTTGGTAAAGATTAAGCGCTTGAATAGACACTGCACTTCAGAGCCTCTTTTCTCAGTTCACACTTTTCCTGAGTTTGCGCTTTCTTTCCAATATTTAGATAGGTTAGGAGAGTCCATTTGATTTGAGTTATGGGTAATTCCGTGAAGTTGGGGCACAAAGTGTGACATTTTAGCATAACTCAATACTAATTATGCTATACATACATTGTTTATAGGTTTTACTTTTGTATTGAGACCATACATTTTCCTGGAAATGTTGTGCCATTCAGACTCAATTTTGATGAAGTTATCTTTAAAAAAATGTAACGGTGTCCTGTAGCATCGTGACGTGTCCATGTAACATCGTGATAGTTAAAATCTGGTCCTAAAAGACAAATTAATGGAATTAGCTTGACCAAAATTTGATATAATATGCATAATTACTCGATTAATCTGAGAGCTAAATATCTTAACTCTCCTTTCCACAGTTTTACTTTAACAAGAAAATTACACAATGTGTCACTATGCTACGCGGTGTCCACCAAATGTCACAAAAAAGGACACCGCGTAGCATCGTGATACATTTTGTAATTTTCTTTTAAAATTAAAATTGTGTACAGGAAATTTGAGATATTTAGCTGTCTGACTAATCTAGTAAATATGCATATTGCATCAAATTTTGGTCAAGCTGATTGCCATATTTTGTCTCTTAGGACCAAATTTTAAAATATCACGATACTACATGGACACTGCCCCAACTTCATGGAATTACCCATATAAATACATCATTTTAAAGCTTAAAGTCTGCTCTTTCAGAATATGGTCTTAACCAAAAATTCATGTCTGGCGACTTATTGTTTGTTTTGAGGTGCAGGGTCACATACAGTGGTGTATGGTGTTGTATGTAGGCCTACTGTGCAACAGGTGCTGTATACCACTGAGAATTTCCTAGTTCTATTGGTAATATTGTACATTGTATAAAAGACAACTTTACAATCTGTACCCTTACTCAGGAGTATATGTTTTAATGGACAAGCATGTTCAGCATAATAGCTGTACAGCAATGTGTAATAGAGCAGGGAGGTGCCCATCTCCCTGAATAGAGTATCTGATGTACACCTTGTACTAGAGTAGTTTGTGTAATTCTGCCTTCCTAGACGGAGAAAACAACACAGCAAATAAACAAATCTCAGGAAGGGAGTGTTCAAAATGACAAGTTTCTGTTTCACTAATAACAATCCTTGCATTAACGATTTGTTTTCTTACATGACCTCCTTTCAATTGCATCCTGGTGATGGAATCTTATGTAACTTTATAATGTGCCGATTTTTACAGACTATCAATTGGGCATGAGCCATGTGCGACATGCAGGACACAAAGAGAATAATGAGAATGGCCTGTGACCTTTGACCAACAATCGCATTTAATAGCTCAGTGATCTTATTTCTCGCAACCTGCAACAGTAGGTACTAACAATGCTTTCATGGTCAATAAACATACAGAGATGTAGCAATTCAAGAAAAGTTGGGTGATTTTTTTTTTTTTTTTTTTTTTTTGACAATACAGTATTCATTACTTGGTTGAGTGGCTGTCCTATTGTAGTGTAAAGCACTACATTAACCCATTGAGGTCGGTTTGATTTGATTTTTGTTAATTGATTTTGGTTTGATTTTGCTGCAACACGCATTTCCCCATAGACGCTTGCCTGAGTATACTCGGGACTCGTCCTAACGGATTAAAAAACAAATGCACGCCTAGTTTGTATGCCACAATATTAATGCGGTCCATCCAGAACTGAAGTTTTCAGTTTGCTGTCCTCAGCCACTGAAAAAGGACGGACACACATGATTGATGAGGGTATGTCCGCAGTCATGTACAAATTTGTACAGTACGTAGAATTTGAACCAAATTCACACAGTGCCTTCCCAATATAGTATTGTACACAGCTCTACTGGTATGCTACATGTGCATTGTATGTAAGTGAAACAATGTGGAAAACAATAACGTACTGACACCATGTCACAAACTTTCACAAGAAAGCTGCGCTGTATGTTTGTGTTACAATCAGTAGGTATTAATACTCATGTAACACTGTAGAGTCATGACATTGTACACCAAGTTCTTAGTGGGCAATACACATAATTTTACACAACATGCGTAAAAACTGATTCAATACCAACTCGGATTAAGGATTTTACCTGAGAATACATACAGAGTGTAGGCCTACATACACTTGATAGTTCATACACAGTGAACACCCTGTTATATGTACAGTAGGCCTTCAGTGTGTATACAGTACCTTGCGTGAGATCAAAAAACACAACAAAATCTGCTTTGATAGATGTAGTAGACTCCTACTATGCAATGTACTGTCATTCAATTTTACCCCTAAACAAGGTAACAAAACATCAGGCAATCCACGAGTATTTTGAAGACCATACAACTTGTACCTCCAATATATCACATATCAATAGGAGAAATCAAACAAACATACCAGTAGAAAGTTCAGTCTCAAGATAAAAAGAAAAGAAAAAAAAAAGAAGATCCAATTAATGTGGGATTTTTGAAGGAGAAAAGGTAATATTGCAAGATAAATTTGATTTCTCGTTCAAAGGAAAAAAGTCAGGATAAGATTATTTACGATAATAATCTACTATGAAAATGTATCATTTAAATAAAATTATTATTAATTAATTATTATGCAACTTGCATTTAATTATAAGTATTTATAATGTGAATATTCATCTGTGATTCTTTCCATCTCCCCCAGTTTGTTGCCATTTCATTTCATTTCGCAGAGAAAGTCTCCAATGTCGCATGAATCTTTTGTAGAACATCCAATGTGTGTTAACTTTCTTCCGTCTATCATGCTCTTTGTATGAAGGCGATGCTGGCAGTCTGGCAAGAGCCTAGGATTGCTTTCACACCAGTCAAGAAATGTAATTTTAATGCTGAATTACAAATTTCACATTTGAAAGATTATTCAAATACATGTAATTGTCTGGTCACATGATCAAAGAAGGTTATGCGGATCCTGAAGTTTTTAATTTCTGAGCGAGGAGGGGGAAAGTGTGGCTTCTTCCACAACTCCCCTCGGTCACTCATGAGGTAAAAATAGTGCATGCTTTGACTGCAGTGCAAGCATTTGGGGAGTGTGGCTTTTCTGCCGAAGTGGTTAAAAGGTCACCATAAGCTGCACAGCCCAAATCTTAAAGGACAAGTTCACCTTCATAAACATAAGGATTGAGAAAATGCAACAATGTAATTAGTAGAACACATCAGTGAAAGTTTGAGGAAAATTGGACAATCGATGAAAAAGTTATGAATTTTTTAAATTTTTGTGTTGGAACCGCTGGATGAGGAGACTACTACAGCTTGTGAGTCATATGCGTACAACAGTATAAAGAAAATGTAAAAGAAAATTCAACATATTTTCACTTTTTTCGCATAATAAAAGAGAACTTGACTTGCCTCTTTCTAAAGGCAGGGGGAATAATATTACCCATAACATTTGTCGGTAACGAGGCAGGGGAATACAATATGTGTACTTTTTTCAAAAGATGGAATTTTGTGAAATTCTCTGTATATTTTCCTTATATTGTTGTACGCATGTGACATCTAAGTTATTCATACACTGCAGTAGTCTTCTCATCCAGCGGGTACTGCACAAAAACTTCAAAAATTCATAACTTTTGAACGGATTGTCTGATTTTCCTCAAACTTTCAATGATGTGTTCTACTAATATTGCTACATTCTCTCAATCCTTATGTTTATGAAGGTGAACTTGTCCTTTAACTTGGAAGTCAATCTGTTCATACATCTGTTACGTTCTGTATTCTGGCAAACTGTGATTGGAAAACACCTCCGGACCATCAATTAAAAACATGATTGAGATTTACAATTCAAATCACCCTCCATGATTCCAGTTTGTCTTCACAAGGCAATTTGAATCATGATACAAGCTTGTATCATGATTCTAGTGATTTACATCGTTACAATCATGTCTCAAATTACAATGTACATGACATGTATCCAGGCGATTACCCCCCTCCCCCCCCCCCCCCTGCTAAATACTGGTTAGTGATATGGTTAGAGTAAAGATTAGGGTTAGGGAGAGGTTTAGGATTACATTGTAGGAGTTTGGGTTAGGGTAATAGGATTAGGCTCAGGATTAGGATTAGGGCCAGGGGAAGGGTCCAGGGCAATTGCCCATGGGGTAATTCCCAACCTACTGACAGGCTATCCAATCACCTGTTCCTTTTCAAAGAGTCATCATTGATCATATTGCTGAAAAAAAAAAATGTGAATGATGCCACACAGAGAATAAATCAAATCAATCAATTCAATTTCATCATCCATTCACGTACATTTGTACATACATTGTACACATTGTATGTACAATCAATTCTTCAATCTGTTGGAATCTAATTTGTGTGCATTATTTAAGAAAAAGCATTAAAAATGTTAAATTTTGTCATAAATGAAGCAAACTTTAAGTTAAACTTCATAGTGCATTGCTGGTTTGTTTGCATCATTCACTCTTTGCGTCCAGCCAGAATTACAGTTTTACTCTGTATGTACAACACAGACAGGCCCTACGCTAAATTTCAACGCAATGCAAAACGACAAAGTCACAGGTGCAAACTGGGCTCCTAGCCTAGGTAGGTGTGGACACTTATTTTGATAATTACTGTCAGCTGCCATGCAGGTGACATACAGCTGAGATCTGACGCAATTTACACATTTGCCGATCATCGCAAAACTCTCCCTTGCAGTTGACCAGCGGGAGGGACAGGAAAAGAAGCAGCCTACCGTTTAATAATGCCAACTGTCGCGGCTTATCAACTCGCTCAAAATTGCGCCCAGGCGGAGAAGTGGCACAGTGGAACCAATGATGGGCCTGTTCCTTCCTTCCAAATCATTGATAATTTCCCGTACATCCCTTTATGAGACTGGGCAAACGATGCCAAGTGTGACAGGCACACTTCACTGCTACTTGGGGGTGGGAGGGATTGCAATTATATGCCATCTGGGCCAGTTACAGCAACTTATCTATTTTTGACCAAGAAGTGAAAGTTTCAGGGTTTGATTTTCTGTTTATTTTCTTCACTTCCCAGAATAGTATTACAATGAAAACACTACAAGACTTCTGTCATATTTTTCAGGTAAATTTGTGGTTGATTGTTCATTCAGATGTACAATATTAAATAGTTGTGCGTGTTTGTTTTTTTTTCTCTCATTCTTACTATTTTCCTGTAGATAGTGCAGAGGGAAACATACTGTAGAGGAGTCAGATCTCCATATTTCTTAGAATTTTTGTTTCAATCATAATCAAAAGTTACATAATACCAAACTGCCTGCCAGTACTTTCTCTGAATGTGAATGTTTGTTTTTAAAGAACATCTCCCACAAATCTCTTACATTTCACAAGATACAGAATGTGTCTCTACTGTGCACTGTGTACAAAGAAGCTCATTTCAGCATTTGAAGCAAAAAACACTTGGGTCATGGATAATATGAGCCAGATACTTTTTTATATTCTTTTTCTTCATTCTACTTAGGATTCTCAATAAGATACACTGTACAGTGTTGATATCAATACTTTAAGAATGATCACTGATAAAAAAAAAAAAAAAATAGTACAACTGTACATTGTACATTGTACATTGTACAGTACAACAAGTATGTGAACTTTAATAATCTCCTCGTAATGTTTACCATTTCATACACTCCTCAATGTACAGATGAAGATGAAGTACCACATTCATGAAACTTTTATTGCAATGTCAATGGGAACTCTTTACATTCTCTGAGCAGGGATGATATTGAGGTTTGTTGAAAACAAATGGAAATTAAAATTTTCAGGTGATTTTGATACATCTGTATGGAAAAACCAAAGTGTATTGACTTGAGAGGAAAAAAATCTGAAATCAGATTTAAATCTACAGAATGTCATGCCTGTCCGTGACAGCAGCACATCATTAATATTGCAGACTTTTCATCCTCAATTGTAACAAGACTAAAGATAATTAGGGCCCGAATTCACGAAGGTGGTACAATTGAAACCATGGTTTAACCACGGACAAAGACCGTTGTTTTGTATGGGGCGCCAACTGTCGCATGGCCTATTTCGTTTACAAAATCAGTCATTTCGTCGACAAAATGTTCGTTTCGAAATGTAAACATTACACTGTACGACGACGAAATGACAGATATATCACAAAAATCTGAAAAGGAAATCTCACAATTGTTGTGTAAATCATTTATGTGTCTATAGAATCTATGGCAGATGAAGTTCAATAGTTCAAAATGTCATATTATGAGAATAACACACAAGAGAAGCCCTCACCACCACAAGTATGTCATGAATGACTCCGTCCTACAGGAAGTGAAACATCATCCTTACCTGGGCATTGATCTGACAGATAACCTTACCTGGTCAAGACACATCAATCAGACAATCTCTGGCGCAAACAAGATCTTAGGTCTCCTGCGCCGCAACCTCTGGAGCTGCACTAAATCTACCAAAGAAATAGCTTACAAAACCCTTGTACGCCCTAAATTAGAGTATTGTTGTGCTATCTGGGACCCTCATCAAGTCACCCACATCACCAACTTTAGAGAAAGTCCAAAGAAGATCTGCTAGGTTTGTCACCAACGACTTCAGGAAAACCAGCAGTGTTACAGACATGCTCCAAGATCTAAAGTGGGACTCTCTTCAAAGACGACGTACAATTGCCAGGCTTTCACTGATCTATAAAGAAACTCATCGTTTAATCCCGTCAAATATAAATCATCTTAAGGGCAATTCCGCGGTTAGTAACGTTACATTTGAACAAATTTAGATATTTGTTTTTACTACTAAATTACCATTTATTCATTTCCAGCCAAAATTATGTCAAAAACATGTTCATCATTCCCAGGTTTATGAAACAGAAAAGAATGAATACAATCCAAGAAATAATAGCATTGCTATGGCAACTTAAAGGGCTGGTTAGTAACGTTACGAAAAAAGGACATGACAAAAAAATCAATGTCTTGTAACGAAAAGTGTGCAAAAATTCAAGTTACTTCAAATAAAGTGTTGCATTAATTTCAATTATTGCATCATGACAAATGTTCACACAATGTTTTTTAGCAGTGCGACCAATAATTTCTTAGCTAGACCCCCAAAAGCATGGTTAGTAACGTTACGGTTAGTAACGTTACATTTGTCCGGAGTAATTCCGCAGGTCATTTCACCCTTTTGTAATTGACAAAATGTCACATGACTTCTGGAGTATTTAAATGTATTTATCTTTTACCCTTTAGCAAAACTTTGAGGAAAAAATTTCAAAGGAACCCACTGTAATTTGCATTTAAGTGAATTTCAGCATCCCCAGTCCCACATGTACATTTTAAATGATGGTTTTAGATCTTGCGAAATCAATCAATACGAAAGATAAAATCTACTGAATTTGAAAGACCTTAATGATTGGTGAACATCCATGACATTAGTTGATACCTAGATTAAAGAGTAAGATAAAGAGGCACATTTCTTTTATCCATGTCATGTCCACCTAACTGCGGAATTGCCCTTAAAAGGAATGTCAGAAGTGGACCAGCAACCAGGTTAAATCAACCCTTGAATTACAATACTATTCAGACCAACAAAGATTGTTACCACCATTCACTTTATCCAAGGACAGTCCCAATTTGGAACACACTGCCAGCTGAAATAAAATCTGCAACCAATATTGATATCTTTAAATCTCGTTTGTCCAAAATGAGATTTTAAAGTGCTGCAACTGTATGCATGAGGGACTGCACGTTTATAGCCCAGCAGCGGCGGTTGGTGCAGTACTGACAAGACAAGACTACACGATCACTGACGATAGATTTATTAATGTCAATCCACTGCATAGACCTACACTATGTAACGGGTTTAGGTCGTAGTTTTCTCACTTTCAGTTTCACTCATTCAGTTTCAAGGAAAAATTAAAAAGTAGGCATTAATTTGATCAACAACTTTTAGCACGCGCAACCTAAACAAACAAAAAGCATTCACTCTTTACAGTCATTCATCCATTAAATTCAAAATAATGAAAAGCCAAATTTCCTAAACTACTACTTTCAATGTATCACTTCAACTTGGTAAAGCACCACTGCAATTCATGAATTGCACTGGCAATATGTAGCCCGACCAGACGCCGCCGTGCACAGCGATTGGGCTGTGCATACAAATGTAGTGAACTTTTTAGATCTGTACTGGCAAAGAACAACTTCTATTCTATTCACTCAACTTACCACTCTTCTCGTTGGATCAAGCTATCAAGGAGTTACAGTTATCACAGAGTAATAGCTCTTTGGTTGAGTCGGAGTCTTTATAATCTAGTCCTGTTACAATCAGTCATATTACTGGCTCATTACTAAACGATGGAATAAAGATGTTCATTGTCATCGCAGTCTTCACAGCCGTGGTGATCGGTGAACAAAAACTTCGACTTTACCATGTTTATGTAAAGGCAACTGCGTTCTCAACGCCCTGGGACTGAAGAATACCGTCCTTTTTAATCATCGCTATTCAAAATGATGAGAGCAGCGTTGGACGTTATTACTGATCAAGGTCTCTTTATCGATTCAATGAATTCAATCACGTACGACGGTGTTTGCTCCTCCTAGCTTTATGTGTAGGCAGACTCCAGTACCTGTACTGTGTACATGTTATCCCTATGCGCCTGCGAAATCGAGAGCCTGGCGGATAGCCACTGTTCGGGAACGGGATCGGTAGGAGAGCGCTTCTGTGTTCGGCTGCGCTACACTGTAGCTCGGCTCTCCGCCGTGCACCGTGGTACGCTAACGGCACAGTACCGTTACTTTACCGGTTGGCGTTGAGTGTCGACTGTCTCCACGCACTGTCCATCAGTCTGCTTGCACACGTGCTGTGCTTGAAATCCCTACAAACAATGTATACCGACAAGGGTTTCCCTGTCGGATTCACAGCGCCGTTTCAGCTGTCCGAGGAAGAAGAGAGACAATCTCACTCCTTCTTATTCATCTCAATGGTGGCACTTTCGAAAAATCATTGGAAAACAAACTTTTGAATTTGATTTGGAAAGATTTTTTTATCTTTTACGAATACAATAAGCATTCATTTAGGCCAGTGTAGGTGTATTGTGTATATTCTGTCCCTCACAGAATGCGCCTTTTTTATTTCTTTCCCAAAAGTCATCGAATCATCGAATACCCGAAATGAGTAGGCCTACTGAGTACTAGTATACAAGCTTGAGCGACTTTATGATTATTTCAATAATCTTTTGGCGTTTGGGTGATGTTAAACTATCATTTAATTCATTTCTTTATCATTCTTTTTATTGCTTGGTCTCTTCGTGAAGGCAAACATATCATATGAAGAGTGAAGCAATTGTCAAATTCATTATATAATCAATTATCACACTTATAAAAATTGTATCTAGCACTAGTGCATATATATTCCGTATCACTGAATCTTTGGATACTTATAGGTATATGTTTTGCCACGTTCGTTAGTAAAGAGGCGACAAGTTGGTAATTATTACTGAACTTGTTTTTATTTTTTCTATTGTGTAAATTTCTAAAATTCCAATCTAATTTTCGATGCTAGGAATCCAAATTTGGATGCGCAAAGACGAGTTTCTCCGGGTAATTTCCAAGCAAGCCTCATTATGGACGGGTTGACAGATGATCAACTTTCAGGAATTAATTTTTAGTGAATAAATAATCATGTGTATAATAGTCTAATTAATGCGTTTACCAGTCCTCTTGTCGATTCTATCTTTATAGGCCTATAGGTCTGTTAAAACAATTTTTATTGGGTTACCTTTTTTTTTCTCCGTGGAATGAGGGAGAAGGAAAGTGACCTATCACTGCAAAAAGTCCGGTGTTAAATAGTGAACACCGAGCTGGTGTTAAATTTTCGGTGCTCATTTATGGTGTTAAATTAACACGTCCGGGTGTCATTTCAAATTTTAAACTGTTTTTTGAAGAGTTTCTTAGTAACTGCACTTCTTGTTGATTTTTAATTTAAACAAGACGATCAAGAATTTTACATTAAAATACTAGATTTTTGAAAAAATGTGAAAATAGATTTACACCAAAGTAACACCAGCTGGTGTGGTCTCTTATTGAAGCTGGACGGGTGTTAAACCATTGATATTAACACCAACAAATATCAAATCAACACCATGTGGTGTCATTTTTGAATTAACACCAGTACAGTGTCAAAATAACACCAGGTTCAGTGTCAAATTAACACCACGAAGTGGCAGGTGAACACTTTTCAACACCATCACAGTGCATTTTTAACACCTGTGGGTGTGGTCCTTTATTGAAGTTTTATCGGTGTTAGATTTAACACCCGTGGTGTTAAATCTAACATCGATGTTTTTACAGTGAAGCTTTCCACAAAATAATTTGAAAACTTGGCGAAAGTGATTCGTTATGGGTCAAAATCCCAAAACATGAGCCAAAAAAAATTGAAGAAGTGCGCGGATCGAGTTGCAGATGATGATATCTAGAGCTATTATGGCTATAGTGACCGAGATGTGGTAAAGGTGATCCAGTTTTAGTTATTTCTCGTTTTGATTTGACTAAAATACCAGAGACTTGCAGTCAATAGGCAAAATTTGCCAGCTTTGTGGTCCGAGAGCGCTAGCAGTGATGAGTATTAGGCCTATACCCGCTTGGCTGGACCGCCTTCAGCATCTGCGTATAGAAATATATACAACTTTAGTACCGCGTATTACAAAATCGACCAGCAGGCCTGTGCTATTTACCGAAAGAAATCCGTTCTGTTATTTAGGTTGACTTAAAAAGAAGAAAGAAAAAAAAAACAGCGCAAACAATGGATTAAAGTTGTGACCAAATAAGAAAACTAAATAGAACTTTCATTTTACCTTTCGAGGAACAGTTGCGCACAATTAAAGTTACACTAGTCAGTTAGATTTTAAGTTTTGTTAAATGCTTGTGAGGCCTACGTGATTTTCAAAGTTTTACGGTTAAGGGAAGCAAAGAATGTTTTGATATAAGGCAACAGTGAGACGGACGGCGATGGGAATAGGCCTAATTACCTGTTAGCGCCTTACCTATCGTGGCACAACCGTTGATGATGTCAAATACTAGCGCATTCCTATATCAAAATAGTTAGTTTGGTCTGCACCAGGAAGTTCATTTTTTGTTTTGATA